>NW_005842817.1:230343-250318 GCF_000455745.1 Alligator sinensis | reverse complement strand
GCTGAACCCTTTCCAATTTGTCCACATCCTTTATGTAGGGGGTGGCCCAAAACTGAACACAGTACTCCAGATGCGGCCTCAGCAGTGCTGAATAGAGGGGAAGAATCACTTCCCTGGACCTAATGGCAACACACCTGCCAATGCCCAATATGCCATTAGCCATCTTGGCAACAAGAGCACGCTGCTGGCTCATATTCAGCTTATTTTCCACAGTAACCCCCAGGTCCTTTTCTGCAGAGCTGCTGCCCAGCCGGTCATCCCCAGCCTGTCCTGGTGCATGGGATTGATCTGTCCTAAGTGCAGGACTTTGCACTTGACCTTGTTGAACCTCATGAGATTCCTTTTGGTCCAATCCTCTCATTTGTCTACGTCTCTCTGAATCCCAGCCCTACCCTCCAGCATATCTATTACACTGCACAACTTGGTGTCATCTGCAAACTTGCTGAGGATGCCATCTTCCAGGTCGTAGATGAAGATATTGAACAAAACCATCCCCAGGACTGACCCCTAGGGCACTCCACTTGACACTGGCTGGACATCGAGCCATTGATTTCTACTCCCTGAGTCCAATGCTCCAGCCAGTTTTCTATCCCCCTTACAGTCCTTTCATTCAGCCTACTTCCTTAGTTTCTCTGCGAGAATGCTGTGGGAGACCGTACCAAAAGCCTTGCTAAAATTAAGGTATAGTGTGTCCACCAGTCTCCCCGCATCCACAGAGCCAGTCATCTCATCACAGAAGGCAATCAGGTTGGTCAGACATGACTTGCCCCTGGTGAATCCATGCTGACTGCTCCTAATCACCTTCTTCTCCAAGTGCTTAGAAATGGATTCCTTGAGGATCTGCTCCAGGATTTTTCCAGGGACTGAGGTGAGGCTGACTGGTCTGTAGTTCCCCAAATCCTCTTTCTTCCCTTTCTTAAATATGGGCACTATGCTTGCCCTTTTCCAATCATCCAGGACCTCTCTTAATCACCATGAGTTGTCAAAGATCATGGCCAAAGGCTCTGCAATCACATCAGGCACTCCCTCAGCACCCTCGGGTGCACCCCATCCAGCCCTATGGACTTGTCCATGTCCAGCTTGTCTAAGTAGTGCCTAACCTGTTCTTTCAGCATAATAGTATTTGTGCAGCTCACTGTGTCTAATATATTTATCCTCACAACATTCCTGTAAGGTATGGAGGTTATCAGGCAGCATTTTACCTAAGGAAAACTAAGGCACAGATGCCAAGGCTTGATCCTTCCCCTACCTGGCAGTTAGGTACCTAATGCTTCTGAGGCTCAGGGCTTAAGTAAATTGACCAAGGTCATGTAAGGAGTGTGTGGCAGAGCACAGATTTAAATCCACATCTAATCCCTGGGTTAGTGTCCCAATCACTGAAGAGCCTGCCATTTTGTTAGATTAAATACATTAATTATTAAATCACTGTTAGTAAGCCAAAGCATGTGGATGTTAAGCATGTTAAAAGTAGGCACTGATTCTGAAAACACTTCCACGTGTGAATAATTTCACTCCTGCGAGCGGTGTCGCTGAATTCAATGCTCATCAGTGCAAAGTTTCTTGCAAGTGAGGGTCTGCCTCATCAGTGTTTTGATTTGCTGGGGTTTCCCGGACAGTTTACATCTAACTCTCACCAGTTCCCACATGGCCTTTCCTATCCAGCCATGCAGCTCTAAATGATACAAAACACAGAAGTCTCCCCAGTTCCCCTTCTGCTCCTCTCACAAAGTCTTTGTGACCCTCGTAACAGGACACAGAGCAGGTCTGTTTGTTTCTTTGGGCTGGAAGTTCCCACCAGCTAGGAAAATCCTTGGCTGCCTTTTTATCAGATAAAGCCTTATCTAATCCCAGGTCAAATGCTTTGTTAAAATGGCGCTCAGGGTGAGCGCAGTAATTTAAGAGCAAGAGACCTTCAACGATTTGTAGATCTTAAGGCCAAAAGGAAGCATTAGAGCTTCTTCTTTTCCTGTGCAACACAGGCCCTAAAATTTCCCAGTCACCCCTGCACTGGGCCCTTATGACTTTTAATTGGCCAAAGTGCATCTTCCAGAAAGGCAACTGGATTCCAGAGCCAGGAGTCAGGGCACAGCCCGGATGCCAAAGTCACAGTAAAGAAGAGACCAAGGTCAGGAAACCACAGAGCAAGCCAAGGTCAGGAACTAAGAGACAGGCCGCAGCTGGGAATGACACAGTGGTCGGGAGCTCAATATCATACTTATGAGCAAGCCACGGGTCAGGAACAAAACACAGATGCCATGAGCTGAGATCAGAGTCGAGGCAAGGTACTAAAATCAGGACTATCTCTAACCCATCAGGAAATCTGCTAGCTAGACAGCTCACTGCTGTTTGACTGTTTTCTTTTACATAGGGAGATTAGCACAAGCTACTGTTTTATCTGGTATTTAGCTTAGGCTGTATCATGTTGCGGGTTAAGTTCACTGAGTGAGGGGTTGCTTTAACAAAGAGATTTCTATATTCATCCCAGCAGCACCCAGGCAGCCTCGACACTCCTCTGCTTCTTTTGGAAGACTTTTAATTATTGTAATACCATTTTCTACAAGTCCATTAGGCTGTGGGTATCTTGGGCTGGAAGTGAAGTGTGTAAACTCACATTCCTTTGCAAAGTGCTTGAACTCATACCCATCAAATAGCGGTCCACTGTCAGACCTGACCAAAACTAGCATGCCCTATTTGGCAAAGATAGTTTATATGTATGCTATTACATGCTTTGCAGTAGTGTTATCAAGTCTTGCCGTTTCTGGATAGTGAGAATAGTAGTCACAAATACATAGTTTTTCCAACATAGGTGAACCAATGTATGGCTACCTTGGACCCCGGGACCAATTCTTCCTTGGTCATTACTGCTGGCTATTTTGCTTGACTCACTCTGCATTTTGACAAGTTAAACATGCTTTAATATATTTATGGCCAGTACAAAGTTTTTTCTAGCCCTTCTTTTGTATTTCTCTATACATGACATATCCTGACAATATTTTGGAAACAGATGGATCTCCTGTGACTTTTAAACTGGAAACTGGTGCACAAGCCAATGTTATACCAGACGTTATTGTAAAGCACTTGACAATGAAAGCAAGTACTCACAGCAAACAGATAAAGCTCTGAGCTCATGGTGGGAAGCTGATTCCTACTGTTGAGACATATAAGCTGGAGATAAAGGTAAAAATGAAAAAAATCAGTTTTGTGCTTGTACCAGGAAAGCATGTACCTATATTAGGGGCTAAAGATCTGTCAGGCACTAGATCTTTTGCAGAGAATATATACGGTAGAGGGGCACAGCAAAACTGAAGATAAGTTTTAGGATGTACTTGAGGGGCTTGGGAAGCTGAACAGAGATGGAGCTGTCTGGACCCCACTTCTGATACCACCTCACAAATCTCAAAGCAAGGACACTCTTCCAAAGAGACAGATCACACTTTTGAAAGGGCCACCTGGATACCACGTGAAGAATTGCTGCAGTACAGAAGGAAAACCCCCATGAATCGCACGCCATTAGTTATGGCATATCATCTTTCCCTGGAACCTATATGGAAAATCCTCTAACAATTACAACCTATACTAGAAGAAGACCCAATTTTTAAAGAGATTTTCCCAGAACCACCCATCCTAGCCTTCAAACAAGCACCAAACCTCACTAACCTTATCACTAGAAACAAACTTCCTATGGCCCAAAACACACCGAATGGATCCAGACCATACCATGACAAGAAATGTAAAACCTGCCAACATATTTCCACCCCCGACCCCGCTCACAATCACTACACCCCACAACAGAGCCATCGGCCCATCAGCATTCCTGGATCTTACAGCTGCACCTCTGGAAATGTAATATATCTCCTCCAATGCAACAAATGCCCTGATGGAAAATATGTAGGAAAAACCAAACAGCAACTTCCAGGGCCGTCCCTAGGGGGGTGCGAATCGGAGCAACCAACATAGGTCGCACGCTTTGGGGGTCCTGTGGAGCCAGGCAGGGTGGCCATGGCCCCTCCTGCAGGACCTGCCTAGTGCTGGTGACTCTGTACCACTGCCACCACCGCTGCTACCACCGTCGGCTTCGTGTCCAGGCCCCGCACAGACTGATTTGCCTTGAGCCCTGCACCCTGCTAGGATTGTCTCTGACAACTGCGTACCAGAGCGAACACACACCAGAAATCTATCAAAGACAAGAATACCCAATTACCTGTGTGGGGCGCATTTCTCACAAGATAACCACTCTCTCCAATCTCTTAGTTCTAATCCTCAAAGTGAATTTACAAAACATCTTTCATAGATGAGCCTACGAACTTCACTTCATCAATCTCCTGCATACAAACAATCATGGACTAAATATAGACATTGGATTGATTTATGACACATTATAACCTGCCTAACACCCCAGGTACCTCTCCACTATTTATCAGCTACATTCATTCCCCTTCTCCCCCCCACCCAAACCCCTCACCCACTGACTCCTTAATTTACATTAAGGAGGTGCCATCATGAAGGCTTCAGCTTCTACGACCATGGCCCACACTTCAGAGAGTGAGTTATTGGGAAGGGATGGCCTCCACTTCACTCACATGGGGGAAAAGCTCTTCTCAGCCAGAATGGCTGACCTGCTTGACCGGACTTTAAACTAAGTTTTCCAGGGGAAGGGCAAATAACCACTGGTGCAAGGCCACCAAGCATCAGCCATCAAACCATTTGGTCAGGCTGTACAAGGAAACAAACTCCTACCTCATCCCAGGGATGAAGCTCTTCCAGGAGTGCAGGGAAACCTAGGACCACTGACGGCAAGCTCACTTGCCTTTACACAAATAGGAGGAGCTGGCCCTACTCCTAAACAGTAATTATTACTATCTCATAGAAATAACAAAGACCTGGCAGGACTCCACATATGACTGGACCACAGATATAGGTGGCTATACCTTGTACAGGAGAGACTGTGTTGCAAGAAAGGGCAGGTGTGTAGCTCTCTATGTGAAAGAGCAATACACTTCTCCACAAATGGAGATTGGCAACCAAGGAGGGCGACTTGAGGCCCTCTGGGTAAAAATAAGGGGGGACATGGTGAATGGGATATCATGGTAGGAGTCTACTACAGACCTCCTAATCAAGAGCAAGAGCTAGACCATGAGTTCACCAGGGAACTTGCTGTGGCTGCACACTCTCAGTGCATGGTTGTCATGGGTGACTTTAACTACCGGACATCTCATGGGAAGAGCACTTCGCCAAATCTGATTGGTTGCAATGCTTCCTCGCAAGCATTGATGAGCTTTATTTGTCTCAAGAAGTCTACAGACTGACAAGGGGCAAGGCACTGCTGGACCTCGTAGTGACCAAAGGGGAAGATCTAGTCAGCAACCTGAGAATCAAAGGGAAGCCGGGAGACAGTGACCATGAGTTGATCACTTTCTCTATTCACTGCAAACCTGGCAAGTCAGTCAGCAATACAGAAGTCCTCAACTTTAGGAAGGCTGACTTCCACAAGCTTAGGAGGCTACTCAAATTAAGGACAACAAAAAGTCCTTCAAATATGTGGGAAGTTGGAAAAAGAACAAGAGTAACATTGGACCCTTACTAAACCAAGTGAGGCAGCTGATAACCAACACTCAGGAAAAAGCCAATCTCCTTAATGACTACTTTGCATCGGTCTTCCATCAGCCCAATGGGATCACCCTGCCTGACAAGAGGCAGGATCACCAGGGGAAGGGTGAACCTGCGCCCATCATTACCACTGATCTGATGAGGGAACACCTTAAGAGGCTGGACATCCACAAATCAGCCAGCCCAGATGGACTGCACCCAAGAGTGCTAAAGGAACTAACTGACATTATAGCACAGCCTATGGCGAGGATATTTGAGAACTCATGGTGCTCAGGCGAGGTGTCTGACTATTGGAAGAGGGCCAATGTGGTGCCTATTTTCAAGAAAGGAAGAAGGGAAGATCCAGGGAACTACAGGCCAATTAGCTTGACTTCAATCTTTGGAAAGATCCTGGAAAAAGTCATCAAGGAAACCATTATCAGCATCCTAACAGAAAGTAATATTCTGTGAGATGGCCAACACAGCTTTGTGGTGGGTAGATCTTGTCTGACCAACCTAGTTTCCTTCTATGTTCAGGTGATTTCCTTCTATGACCTGAACAAAGGAGAAGAGGTGGATATCATATTCTTGGACTTCAAGAAAACCTTTGACCTGGTGTCCCATGATGTTCTCATGGAAAAATTGGGGAATTGCAGCCTAGACAATTTCGCGGTCTAATGGCTGGGGAACTGGATCTGTGGACAGACCCAGAGAGTGATAGTTGTTGGATCCAAATCAACTTGGTGCACTGTAACCAGTGGCATCCCTCAGGGCTCTGCTCTTGGACCTGTACTCTTCAATGTGTTTCTAAATGATCTGGACTTGGGTGTTATAAACGGACTGGCTAAGTTTGCTGACGACACCAAACTATGGGAAGTGCAACCACCCTAGAGGATAGGCTGGCAATCCAGGCTGACCTTGAGAGGCTTATAAGGTGGGCAGATCAAAACCTGATAGCATTCAATACTGAGAAATACAAGGTGCTCCACCTCGGGAGAAAGAACCCACATCACACTTATAAGTTCGGCAGTGCTACGCTAGCTAGCACCACGTCTGAAAGAAACTTGAGGGTCATGATTGACCCCAAGATGAACATGAACCACCAATGTGATGCCACAGCCAGCAAAGCAAACAAAACTCTGGCCTGCATCTTCCGCTGCATCTCAAACAAGACCTGGGAACAGCATTCCCTCTAAGCTATATGGCGTGCATGGCCATGCAGGTTCACTCATGCTGCGCTGCCAGGTGCGCCTGTGAGGCCGTGCATGCCACACAGCTTAGAGGGAACGCTGCCCAGGAAGACATTCTCCCACTCTACTCAGCCTTGGTGAGACCACAGCTGGAATACTGTGTCCAGTTCTGGGCCTGGCAATTCAGAAAGGATGTGGAGAAGCTCAAGAAAGTCCAGAGGAGAACCATATGAACGATTAGAGGACAAGGGAGCAGGCCTTATGAGGAGAGGCTGAGACATGGGACTCTTCAGCCTGGAAAAGCGTAGACTCAGAAGTGACTTGCTGGCAGCCTATAAATATATAAGGGGTGTGCAACAGGAACTGGAAGAACGTCTGCTCGCCAGGGCACCCCATGGGAAGACTACGTCCAAGGGTCACAAACTCTTGGAAGGCTGTTTTAGTCTGAACATAAGGAAAAACTTCTTTACTGTCCGAGTCCCCAGGGCCTGGAATAGACTAGACTCCCCCCGAGGGGTGGTACAAGCACCTACTCTGGATTCCTTTAAGAAACAATTGAATACCTATCTTGCTGGGATCATTTGACCCTTGTTGAATGCCTGCTTTGGGCAGGAGGCTGGACCTGATGATCTTGTAAGGTCCCTTCCAGCCCTAAGGTCTATGAAATCTCCATCCTCACTGACTGGCTTTCTTGCATGCACACCAGCCTCTGGCTTCTTTACTATTCATTCCATCCAGAAAGAGCACACACCAACTGCAGATGCTTCCTCAGCTTGCTGAAGGGGATTTATACCCAAAAGCTTGCAAAGAAGAATGTTTCCAACTATTTGACTGATCTAATAAATGATATCAGATTTACCCAAAGAACCTTGTTTGCCTATGTCCTTAGACCAACACGGCTATAACCTATACCCCTGTACTTCTGATACCAGGCATGAATAAAGAAATGTTTTTGTTAAAGTGGCTCCTGACTCAGTGAACTGAACCCATGACAGGACAGGCTGCACCTGCTTCTTCCCCAGACTAGAAGAAGGATGCTTTGTGCCAAAGCTTGTCTAACACCTCTGCCAAGTATACAGTTGGTCCATCAAACCCCACCCTTGCTTTTCACATATTTCCATCATGTCCACGACAAACAATCTGATGCAGTTAACTAATTTTAAGGCTGTGGTTTGGGTGGAGTCAGCTTTCTGCCAATGCTTGAATGCCAAAGGGATGACTCATCCCTCAATCTGAAGGTCCAATGTAAATCTAGATTTAGGTGGATGGATGGGCTGGTTTTTGAGTCCATCAGAGGCTAAAGGCTCTCCCCATTACCAGGGCTGGGCCATAGATCTAGGTTATAATGCAAGGGGAAGAGGATGCAGGAGCGCTGGTCATAGGTTCAGGAACAAGGAATCCAGAGGAGGACACCAAACAGAGACCTTCCAACAGCACCTCCCTCTCACTGAAACTGTTGAGGGAGTCAGTGGATGTCATCCAGAAAAACTCTGTCTGGATGTATGAGGTGACCAAGGAGTGGAAGTAGGCCCTATAGTCTCATCTCTTCCCTCCATCGAGCCTCCTTCTCGTAATGTAAGTAGACCATCTGGCTAGAACCAGGAGAAGGTTGATGAGGAGGTTCTGTGACTTTGTCGGGATCCTGGATGGAGAGTACACAGACCAGCAGGTAAGGGGACAAGTGCAGCCAGGACCACAGGAAGAGTTTCTGAAGGAGCTGGAGGAGGGGCTGCAGCCTAGTGCACTGTTTGTAGACATGTGTCAGAGCCTTTCTCTCTCACCCCAGAAGGGGCAAGTGTTGGGGAAGCCCATTATGTTTGCTGTGATCCCACCCATGTTCATGATCCCATGAAAGAGCCTTTCTCCCCAGTGGGCTAAGGGATCAGCTGTGATTAAATGCTGCCCCTCCCTGGCTTCTCACAGTCCGTGGGTGGCAGGCGATTCCACCATGGGGATCACTGCATGACAGTGAGGGAGTGGATGGTACAAATGTTGACAGGTCCTGATTCAGAGACAGGTTCTCAGAGGCTTGCTAAACTGGTACTCTGGGGGCTGCCAGAGAGGCTTAGAGAAAGGACCCAATGATGAACTCTGGAAGGCTAGGTGGGCAGGAGCACCCTCCTGCCAGATTCAGTATGACAGGGGCCAGGGCTGCCCTCACCTTCTGGAGCTTGAGATGAGAGAAGTCCATCACATGTGGTGGCCAAGTGTTATGGGGTCTGACCCACCCCAGCTGGAGAGATGACCCATCACAGCACCAAACCCAGACATGTGGCAATGAAGCACATGGCTCCCACACTACCTAGCGAGAGACAGAGGTCTCAATAGTGCCTGTGGAAGGCACTCCCAAGAGCTTCTCCCTCACTACAAAATCTGGGTTTAGTATGTGCAAATAGGAGCCAGTGGGTGAGGTGTGCTCAAGAGCATCCCTCTCCATGGAGATGATGTAGACATGCCCTGCCCTGCTGGCAGGAATTTTCTCCAGCCTTTAGGTCATTTTGGGAGCTGCTTTCTACACTAGTTCCATCTTTTCAATACATATATTTTTAAAATATGGGCCCCAGATTGTTATACAATATTCTCCCATAGATCTTGCCAATGCTGATTATAGTCATGCCATTATCCTTAAAAAGAGCAAACAAACCCTGGATATTTAACCATAAGAGAAACACTTGAAAGTCTGGAAATCCACATTTAAGTAATTCAAGCCCCCTTAATTCATCTCAAGGAAATCTTGGCAGAAAAAATTACTATTCAACAAACAAAGCCATCCCTAGTACATGGCTTCTTATCATCAGTGACCACCCTGGCAGAAATCTGCATTCTTGATAAGGTCAGGAAATGAACAACTCCAACAGCACTTTCGAAGCAGGTTCAAAGTAGTTTGTCAAGGCAGATGAATGATAAGACATTGCAAGAACCTTCTTCATTCTTGGTGGATTAGTACAAAGAGAGCTGGCATTTGCTGTCCCTGATATTATGTAGGGAGCAGTTAGTTTCACCATCTGCCCATGTCACCGTGGCAATGAAACTTGGCTTCTAAAACAGCGTTGGATGCTTCTGCTTGCCAAACAGGCACAGCCCCAGGTGACTGGGATGTGAGATGCCAGTTGTATCATAATTTTAACTCCTTGTGGCAATAATTATATATTGTTTGCAGTAGCTCCTCGGCATTGCAATCAGGCTGTAGAATAGGCTAGGTGAAAACACTCTCAACCCCTCTTGCTGAGCCTGAACCACTGGGCAAAGAAAAATGCAAGAGTTGTGGGCTAGAGAAAGAACAAGTGTGGGAGAGTCTGCCT
This sequence comes from Alligator sinensis, assembly GCF_000455745.1. Taxonomy (NCBI): domain Eukaryota; kingdom Metazoa; phylum Chordata; order Crocodylia; family Alligatoridae; genus Alligator; species Alligator sinensis. The sequence continues at coordinate 240,240 of NW_005842817.1, read as the reverse complement.
CTGAAGCCTAGTAGTTAATGCAATGCCTGGGTGAGGGGAGTCTCCTGTTTTCTATGAAAGTCTCAAAAGACTTTCCCCTGAACCAGGAACTTGCACATACTTCCCCTTCTGCTGATGATATGACATTTCAGGCCACCAGCTATATCATGCAGCAACCCACCTCTGTTCTCTGGACACCAGGGGTAAGTACAGACAATCAAAAAGCCTGAGATTGAATTGATTCTGATTGAATTCTGATTGAATCTGATTTATTCTTCAGAGGTTAGTCTAAACTGCATAGATTGAACCGATAAGCAAGTGAACAGACATTCACTTTTGATTCCAGAAATGCAGTGGCCCAGGCCAGAAGCCGGGAACACTAGAACATGCCTCCCTTCTTGGTTGAAGCAGACAGCTTGGGCCAAAGATAGCCCACCCAGCCTGCAAGATGCAAAGCATCCTGGGAGGCCAAGGGACTGTAAATTAACTTGAATCTGGAGGGAATCTGGGATAGAAGTTCAATAAACTAATTTAACCTAAATCAGTTAAGTCTGATATACTACATCCATCCAGGTTTATCTTAAACTGATTTTGGCCGTTTTGAAAGCAGTTTATGTGCATTGCACTTCCGTTGTGTTACAAGTTTTAAATCCATTTCCAATAGCTTTTAACAGCTTATGTGTAATTTCTGTCCCTGGCCCAGGAGGGGCAGGAAATGAAGATGTCATAGAGGAGATCTGCCCTGCCCATGTGGCTTGTGTTCAGTTTACTGCTGTCCCACCCAAAAATGCCTGTGAAGAGATTCTCATGACCCATAGGAAAGGGAAGTAGGGGTCTTTGTTTGCTTTAGTCACTTGAATCCAAAAGATTCGCTTTCTTTCGCTATCAGAGAATGCGCTCAGGCTGTTGTACCCCTCCAGCAATGCTTTAAAAAAACAAAAACAGGTGTGTCTGTGTTGATCTCACCCGGCTGTAGCAGAGTCTATAGGCAAACAAAGGAGAGAGAATGAGAGCAAAGCTCACATCTGAGCAGGAAGCTTCCCTCTCATTCCAAGGGGAAGAATGCAAAGCAGTTGACTCGGCAGAGATCAGCACTTGCTGCCCTCCAGGTAAGGTTAATGCCTGTTAATGCAACAACAGTTATTCCTCCCATGGCTGCAGTATTATTTGGAGCAGGCAAAGCTGGCGGCAGAAAGTTTTCAGGGCCAGACTGTGGTCTCAGAGGGCGGATGTGAACTAACTCAGTCACCATCTCTGGGTTGTGGATGCTGCAGGTTCGCGCAGGTGTACCTGAAATCAGAACGTGGCCCAGGGTGTTTGCTTGACCCTGATGAAATGGCAGGTTTCAGGAGAGTGGTGTTTGGCTACTGTGGGTAAGGAGTAAACTCTGCAGGATTCTGGCAAAGACCTGCTCTTGACTGGGTTGTAATTAATAATAGGACTAACACAGCTAACAGTACTTTAGGGAGGGGGATGAAGGGAAGCAACATACCAAGCATGCCCTGCTTTTATCTCACAAAATGCTGGGAGGCATGGCACCTCCAACAAAGCATCAACTTCTGACAAATGGTGGGAGCTGCAGAAACAGCTGGATTATTCAGCCTGGTGAAGAAAACTCCATGTTCAGATCTCCTGTGTAACAATGTTCCTGGTGTCACCCTCCAAATCATACCCGCTACAAGGCTTGTTCCAACCAGCTGGGAACCTGCAAGTTGTCACATCATGCAGCTGGGGTTTGCAATGCAGTGAGAAGCAGCATATTGTGTCAGCTGTGCAAGATCAGGCATTAGTCCCTTATGTTAAATGTGATCTCTGCCAGACTGACCTGTGAAAGTGGATCAAGTAGACTTACTGAGAGGAGAGAGACATCGTAGTTACTACATTCCAGTAAGTTGTTGTTATGGGCTCGCCTTGGAGTTTTAAAGCTTTATGATGCTTTCTCCTTTTCTCTGCTTTGAGCTCTACTAATGATTTTCTGCAGTTACTGTGCATCAGTTAATTTGTATCATCTGTGCTGAACTGACATCAAGGCAAGCTGCAAGCCAGTGGGAGTGTAGGGATGCTTTCAGGGTGATGTTTCTTCCAGTGATCCCCCGTCCGATGCTGGAGCTACCTGAAGCAGGGATGTAACCCAGATGACATCCACCAAGTTTTGTTACAATTGCAACACAGCATCATCTAGCGATTAGGCCGGCAAACTGGGAGTCAGAGCACCTGGATTTTAAATCTGGCTCTGTCACATTCCCCTCCGTGTCTTACCTTCCCCATCAATGGGGTAAATATGTTCATCTACCTTTCTGCAGCTTCCGCTTTTCTATTTGGGGAAGGAAAGTGCTTTGTAAAGGTAAAGTACTGTTAATCCTGGTTGTATCCTACTTGTAACAGTTAGAACAGGCTTGCAGCTATGGAATGGTGAAGAAGGAATGTAAAGAATGGTGCTTAATAGGCAGAAACCCTTCAGGTTACCTTTCCTCGCTGAAATATCTGTTGCCATTTCACTGAAAAGTTGTATTTTTCAATCTGTAGATTTTTCTACGTGTGTAGATCCATTGTCACCGTTTTTATTCTTCTGTTGTCATTGTTGTTGTTGGTTTAATTGTCTGGCAGTGTCTTGGGTCAGCACTTTCAATGAAACAGAGACTTAGAGGTAGGGTCTCCAGCTGGTACAAGCAGCTGTATTTTACTGTAGTTCTTAGGGCTAAGCCAGTTCAGCAGAAGGCTTGTCCCAGCTGGTGTTATGAGTCTGGCACTTGCTGTTATCGCACTTCCCCAGGTCTTGCCCCAGTTTGATCCCTCTAAATTTGATTTTAAAAACACCTCGAAATGAGGAAGCTCTAAAGAAATGCGTTTAGCCTTGCCCACTTGCTTGTGTTTATTTTTATCTTGAAGCACTTGTGCAGGCTTAAAAGCCATTTTCTAATGTCTGAATTAGCGACATGGGAAATTCCTCAAACAAGGCAGAGCTTCCGCTGATTGTTTCAGTACAGGGATGGGCTGCAGCTTTCCTCGAGTTCCTGCGCTCTTTGACCCATTCGCTGAGATTGAGGAAAGCTGACTTCGGGTTCACTGCTGGCAGCTGAGGTCTCCGGTTTGCTGCAAGGAATACAGTATTATAGGAAGTCAAGGTGATTGTGAATTGTTTCAAAAATGCTTCTTCCCCACTGGAGCTATAGTCCTCTTTGCCTTTAAGAATTAAAATGATCTGCTTCAGTGTCTTGACTTAAGCAGACAGCCTGAGCACTGTAAGGTGTTAAGGGCAGAAAGGATCATTATAATAACCTACTGTGATCCGCTGCATAACACAGGGCATCATCAATTCTCACCCAACGAGCCCTCTGCATCATGCCTGTACCTGCTGTTTGAACAGGAATGGCTTGTTGAGGCATGGATCAAATGCCTCTTTGAAGCCTTCCCCAACCTGTTAAAACCACCATCTTGCCCACCACAGAGGGACAGATGACACACCTTTCAGCTTTCCCATGGGCCACTGTTGAATAAGAAGTGATACCTTCCCCTCAAACTGAGCTTGTTGCTTCCCTATTCCATTACAGCAGCTTGATTAATGCTTATTAAGCGGGACCCAAAGGTCACTGATACCTGCTAGTTCCCAGTGTTTGCCTAGTACAACTGTGTGGGTGTGTCGGTACCTTTATTAGATCTAGGAGCCGTTTAATGGCAAGTAAACTACTTGCAAGTAAATGCTCCCAGGCAGGTGTCTGCACATGCAGGGATGTGGGAACAGATTTGCTGTTACTGGCAGCAAACTGCTCCCACTTCCTGGTGCCCTGCAATGGACCCCTGCCACCACCAGGGGAAGCTCTAGACTCCTCTGGGTGCCAGCCTGGGGACTGGCAGGGAGCACTGGACCACCAGACAGCTATCTCTTGGCCAGGGCTGGGATGTTGCTCCCTGCCCCCAGCAGCAGGGAGCTCCCAGTCCCGGCTCCCTGATCGGGGCAGGGAACTTGGAAAGAGCTGCAGGGGTGGGGCAGATCCCAGACCCCTGCCCCGATCTACCAGTGGGGCAGGTAGCAGTGAGCCCTCGGCTGGGCAGAGATTCTGATCACGATGGAGAGATGGGGGCTGGGAGATCAGGACGCAGGGGCTGGGAAATCCTCATCGCAATCTGAAAGCTGGGGCCTTGGAGCCCCCTGCTGCTGGGGCACGGGGACGTAGTCCCTGCCCAGGATCTGGTGGCGGAGCCCACCCTGGTAGCAGACAGCTCCTGGGGGCAGGGAGCAATCTCCCACCCCCTGGTGGCCAGCTGACCAGGAGCCAATTTGCTCCCAGTCAGGTGTCTACACAAGTGCTGCTGCACAGTAACTACTCGCAAGAAAATTTGCTACTTACATTTTCAGGTAGCAAATTTCCTTGTGATTAGTGAGGTTTACTGTGCAGTAAGAATGTGCATATGTAGACACACTTGCTTAGTGGGCAGTAAACTATGCTACTTCATAATAAAGCATCTCATGTAGATGCACCCTATGGCACTAGAGCTGTATCTTGCAGAGTTCAGATGTCTAGATCCTTATGTGGTCCTGGTGTTATAGGACCACGTGAACAAAGTTGGACTGGGAGGGACTTCACAACATCAGCTGATCTAGCTCCCTGCTGAAGGCAGGATCATCCCTGAATAAACCATCCCAGCCATGGGTCTATCCAACCTGCTTTTGAAAGTTTCCAAGGATGCAGATTCCACATCTCTAGTAGCTTGTCCCAATGCTGGACCACCCTCATCGTCAAAGTTCCTCCTCGTCTCTAACCTAAATTTCTCTTACTGCAGCTTGAGGGTGTTGCTCCTAGTCCTGGCCACTACAGACACGGAGAAAAGCCCATCTCCATCCTCTCTATAATCACCTTTCAAGTATTTGAAGACAGTTGTCAAATCCCCCTTCAGTCTTCCCTTCTCCAGACTAAATAACTGTAGCTCTTTCATTTATCACAATGAGCATCCAGATGTTGATTTTTGTCCTTTCTTGAATCCCTTGCAGTAGGAAGGTATTCCTGTCTTCATTTTACAGATGAGAAATGGAGGCACAGAGTGAGATGAAGGGTAGGTCTACACTGCGTTGGCAGAGCAGAGGCGTGATTGGCCAGTTCTGTGCCGTAAACGGCAGCAGTGCATGGTACAGGAGCAGCGACTGGAGGCTCGCTATTGTGGGGAGAGATGGTCCCACCATTTTTTCTGTTACTGTGTTGAGCAGCCATTTAAACACTGATTTGGGGCAACAAAAAAAGGTGACACCTCCCCTTGCAGTAGCCAGCTTCTGGCTACTGCTATATCCAGAGCCAGAGCCACTGCAGAGCAAATGCAGCGCATGAAGAGGGACAGAATGAGGGATTTTAGGGTGAAGTGCCCTTCTATCTCCATTCTGGTGCATCCACTTAGGAAGCACCTGAGGCTTGTGCCCTGCTTGTCCCCCTCTCCCTCCCCCCATTACTATGCTACTGTAACAGAGAAGTTGTCATGCTGATGAAAAAACAAGCCCTTGCCAACATGCTCCCTCTCCATGCAGGGCCTCTGCCCACGTCCTGTCCTCTCCGTTGGACAGGTGATGGCAAGGATGCTATGCAGGGTGCCCCCAGCACCGCTCAAGACCTTGTATTCCAGCCTGCTCAAGAGCGGTGGCACGGGGACCTCCCCAGCATGTCCTTGTGATCTCCTAATCAGGTGAGCTATTCAAGTGCAGTTCTTTGGAAGCCACTTCTGATAACTCCTCTTCCTCCTAGTTTATACAGCAATCTTCCATATCTTTAAGGCAGAAGGCAGCACAGGGTGGCACCTTGGATACTAATTCATTCAGCGGTGCTAACATCTGATAAAGTAGGCTGTTGCCTATGGAATAACCTTGTCTCAGAGTGATAAGGTCCTACAGTTTTGCCGCAGCCCGCTCTGCCTTGCCTTCTGCCGGACTTCAGACTCGCACAGATAACTCCCTCTCTCCATTCCAGGCAAGTGACTGTTTTTAGTTATCTATGGAGCTAATCACAAGCCATTGTTGTGCTTGATATTTAGTTTACTTTACCTACTTCTTTCCCATAGTACCTCAACGGGGGGATATAATCAGATAATCTGACCCCTGGCAGAGGACATGCCACCGAGAAGTTGTGGAACTGAAGTCCACTCTATGATACGGTAGACTCATCTCTTTAACCCTGATTTGCAGCCAGTTTAGGAGTGGAGCTCCAATCGACAGACAAATGAATGATCTCCTTTGCTCCAGCAGCTCCTGCGGTCAAACGTACTGGCACCTGCCTTTTCTTTGAGTTAAACCAGCCAGTCTGAGAGCAGGACACTGGTGCGTGGACAACTTAGTGTCTCCATATACACTACTCAGGCTTTCGTGACATGGAGAGGTCACTCTGGTTTCGCTTTATTTTCAAGGAAGGATTACGTTCAGCAAGATGATATGTCTCTCAGCATAATTCTGTTGTCTCGCGAGACGGACAGAGGCTCCCTACTACTCCCAGACCTGAGGAAAGGGAAGTTGTTAGCTCTGTTAGGAAGGACACGTTGTGCCCAAAACCTTCTCTAACCTCTCTTCCAACTATACAGCTGGTCCAGTAAAAGATAATACCCCCAAAAAATCTTGTTTCTCACTTGTTCCCTGGACCATCCTGGCCACAACAATGCTACTGCCCTACTGAGAACTGGAGAGAGGCATCTGGAGTCCTATCCTAGTGCCTTAACCACAAGATTTTCTTTTCTCTCCTCTGCTAACCTGGCTCACCAAAGGTGTGACTAATGATGGGTCTGATATAACATTTCCAAGGCAGTAATAGCTTTGCCTCTTGCTTTTTTTCCCCCCATACTGGATGGTAATGGCAATAACCTGAGGGAGGCCCTTAGAAGGATGCCTGAGCTCTCTGCTTACAGTTTGTACCAAATTATATCCCAGGAACTGGACCGAGATGCTTTAAAATGCTACGCTCCCCACCATGGCTTCCTTGCTGCTGCAGAGAGAGTAGGGGCTGCTTCCTTGTCCCTAATCTACAGTATCCTCTTTGAGCTGGTACATGAAGCCCGTGCTCATCCTGGAGTGCAGCACCCCAAGTAGCTGTATACTGTGAAAATTCATTAAGAGTCCTTGTGTCTCCTTGCTGCCCCTAGGCCAATGATGCAGCAACTGGATGGCCTTGTGACTAACATGCTGACCTGTAGCAGAGGAGATCTGGAGTCAAGTTCTGACTCTGCTAAAGCTTCTCTGTATGCCCTTGGCCATTTCGCTTTGCTTCAGCTTCATTTATAAAACTGATCAAATGTCCTTCCTGTCTCACAGGGTGGGTGTTATAAAAAAACAAGTAAGAAATGTTGCAGAGACACAGGCTATCTAAGTATGTTACACCGTGCTACCAAGCCAGCCAGGGTTTTATACCAGGTCGTTGTTTCAGTGGCTCCTGCGTTGCTGCAGGGGGTTGGAGTAGAAGATCCTGGAAGTGTGTTTCTAAATGAACACACTGGACAGGGGCCTACAGAGGCATAATTCCTACAGAGGGATTTTACCCCGTAGCCAGATTGGTCCACGTTGCAGAGGTTTTTGCTTTCCTCTGTAGTGGGGGCCATGGCTGCAGCCTTTGGATCTCTCAAGCATGTTTTAAGAACCCCTGTAGCAGCTGGTCATTGGCTGCCATAGTCCACCTGCTTTACTGTGGCAGGTTAGGGTGCTATGCCTTGTGGTTCGGTTAAAGGTTGACTGTGTAGTTTTATGACTAGGTTGGACAATGCATTTATATAGGACAGTTTGGATAGGGATGATCCTGCCTCAGGCAGAGAGTTGGACTAGATGAGTGTTTCTCAACCTGTGGGCCGCGACCCAAAAGTGGGTCACAAGAATATTTCAAAGGGTCATGAGCAAGTGCCAGAAAAACATGTGAAAGTATGGATTTCCCCTTGCAGGCTGGCAAGGTCATGGGTGCAGCCCCAGCAGCTGGATGAAGGGAAGTGTATGGGGAGCAGGGGTTGAAGACCCAGGGCTTGGGGACTGTCGGGGTTGGAGGACAGTGTGTGTATGCATGTGTGGAGGAGATGGGTGTGTGGGTGGGAGGTAGGTGCCTGCCGGCACTGGAGGAAGGTGGCCGGGTGGCGAGTCGCCAAGGCTGCAGCAGGACGGGGGGCACGGGGCACCGTGGGTTGGGCACTGGCAGGGCTAGGGGGTGTAGGTCAGGACAAGCCATCGATCTTTGCAAATGGGTGCTGGTATGAAAAAGGTTGAGAACCACTAAACTAGATGACCCCTGGAGATCCCTTCTCGACCTGCTTCTCTGTGATTATCTGTAACAAGGCAGCTGGGCACCCAGGGCAGCTGTGACTTCTGGCTGCTGCACAGGCAGCTGCTATTTTTGCCCCACTCTGAAGGTGCCTGTGGCTGCTGCCCCCTCTTCTTTGTGCTTCTGGAGTCCGGGTTCACTGTCTGTGCACATACGGCCATTTTCTAGCCGTGCAGCTGCCACTTTTGGCACTTGCACATGGTTTCTGATACTACTCTTTGCCCACCTCCACATGGCTATTGATCATGACCGTGCTTTGGCTGGCCATGTATGTAGTTCTGTACACATGTACCTGAGCATCGGTCCCAGACCTGTGGCCCAGCAAGAATCCAGGAGGAGAGCCAAAACAAGTTTTAGTCCAACAGCTGAGTGACTAGTGTGCTCACCCCAGATGTGAGAGACCCAAATTTTAGGCCTCCTCCTACCCAGACAGGGTTTGAACCCATAATTCCTTGACTTCCTGGCACATTTTTAACCACCAGCCACAGCCTGGGCCTTTTACAGGTCTTTTCCCAGCTTTTCACTGACACATGCATGTACAGTGCCATGTACTTGCCTGGCCAGCACACAGCCTATTGAGCCTGGGCAGGAGCAAGGTGAATGTTTGCATGGGCACACTGTACATGGAGTAGGCTTGAAAACCGCATAGGTCCCAAAACTGGCAGTTCCATGGCTAGAAAACTGCTACGTGGATGCACAAAGTGAAACGGCATCCTACCGTGTGCTGCTTAACCTTGCAACAGAGCATCAAAATTGGAAATGGGCAAGAAAGCAAAGTGCAAAGCAGGTATCACAAACTGTTTCCCAGCTTCTTCCATATACTCCAAGTCCTCCGTTCTGGGGATAGGTCTTCCACTTTCTCCTGCTAATACAGCAGTCAGCAAGGTTTTGAGGCAGCGGGATGGAATGACCCAGCTCCAGTCCAAGGGGGGCTGGTGCTAGGGCCTAGCTGCCATATTGCTTCTCCCCACCATGCAATCCAATCATTGCACGCACAAAGCTCCCCGCTGCCTGGCCACAGCACAGACCAAGCTCCCCACCACTTGGCCACAGTGCAGGTGAAGGCTCCTGCCTCTGTAGGTTGGATGCAAGGGTCCCACCGGCCTGAGGTTGCGGACTCCTGCCTTAATAACAAACATCAAGATCAGGGAAAATATCTTGGCATGTTGCATTTGATGAAGCCAATAAATATCAGAACTGCATTGATCCCCTTTTCAGTTTTATTACAAAGTCTTTATCTTTAAAGTCCGTCCAGAGTAATTTAATAGAGTGTTGTTCTACTATGCAATTTACTGCCCTCAGAAATGCCTCAAAGCAGGCCAAGCTTCCTCCCATTGTTAAAAGGAGGAGGAAAAGCTTTACAAAGGTTCCTGCCTTAACTCATTTGTATGGCAATAAACTGGCCCTATGAAACAAATAATATTTTACATGTAAAAATCATTTTCATACTGAAGTGCCACTACGTGCTCTGTTACAGGCCGGTGGCAAAACATTTCCTTGATTCTGATATTGGTTTACCTTCCTCTCTTGAGAGAGGATTGTCTTTTGTTTAACAACAGCTAGCTTTGAGCATCAAGGACAATAAGAAGTCCTTTTTCAGATATGTGGGGAGCCGGAGGAAAAGCAGGGGCAACATTGGACCCCTGCTGAA
>NW_005842817.1:226591-229106 GCF_000455745.1 Alligator sinensis | reverse complement strand
GGGTGGCTGAAAACCTGATGGCATTCAATAGGGAGAAATGCAAGTTGCTCCACCTTGGGAGTAAAAACTCACATTACACTTACAGGCTTAGCAAAGCTACACTCACTAGCACCATGACAGAAAGAGACTTGGGGGTCACGATTGATCACAAGATGAATATGAGCCACCAATGTAATACTGCAGCTGGCAAAGTGAACAAAACTCTGGTTTGCATCTACCGATGCATCTTGACCAAAACCCAGGATGTCATCCTCCCACTGTACTTGGCATTAGTGAGGCCGCAGCTGGAGTACTGCATCCAGTTTTGGGCTCCACAATTCCAAAAAGGATGTGGAGAAGCTTGAGAGAGTCCAGAGAAGAGCCATGCGCATGATCAGAGGTCAGAGAAGCAGACCCTACGATGACAGGCTGAGAGCCCTGGGGCTCTTTAGCCTGGAAAAGCGCAGGCTCAGGGGTGATCTGATGGCCACCTATAAGTTTATCAGGGGCGACCACCAGCATCTGGGGGAACGTTTGTTCACCAGAGCGCCCCAAGGGATGACAAGGTCGAATGGTCACAAACTACTACAAGACCACTTCAGGCTGGACATAAGGAAGAATTTCTTTATTGTCCGAGCCCCCAAGGTCTGGAACAGCCTGCCACCGGAGGTGGTTCAAGCGCCTTCATTGAACACCTTCAAGATGAAACTGGATGCTTATCTTGCTGGGATCCTATGACCCCAGCTGACTTCCTGCCCTTTGGGCGGGGGGCTGGACTCGATGATCTTCCGAGGTCCCTTCCAGCCCTAATGTCTATGAACATGTGACCAGGCTCTAAAGACTGGATTTCTTCTTGACTGTACCACAGATTTCCCACTATGGGCAAGTTATGAATCTCTCTGCGCCTTCATGCTCTATCTGTAAACGGTAATTGTAATGCTTCCTTTCTTCCACTCATTGTCTTGACTTGGTTCTTTGGAACAAGACTGTTCCTTACCATGTATTTGTACAGCGCCTACCACAATGGGGCTTCCACCTCTGTGAGGACACAACGGTGCTTCTGGAATAAAGACGCAAATCTAGAAATGCATCAGAAACGTCCCACTCCTGGTGAATGGTTGGGTTCCACTTGAGTTAGCAATGCTGGAAGCTCCAGTGTTGATGGGCTGATGGCACCCAGCCCCATTTTTAGCAGCATGTTATCTAACCCTGCTCAGAACTTGTCTGGCTGAATTGGATCAACCAGGATTTGGATGCCAGAATAGAGAGCTTCCTGAGCAAACTGGCAGAAAACACAGAATTGGGGAGACTGAAAACACATTGGACAATGGGAATAGAATTTGGAAAGATCCTGCTAGATTGGAAAGCTGGGCTAGGGACACCAGGACAAAGTTCAGCGCAGACAAATGCAAGGAGGTACACCTTGCAAAAATAATCAAAACCACAGATACAGAATGGGAGATCCTAGCTGGGTGGCTGTTTTGTGGAAAAAGGTGTAGGAGTCTTGGTGGATCAAAGACTCGACATAAGTCAGCAATGTGATAAAGCTGCAAAAAACCCAAAACTAATTCTGTTTTGGGCTGCAGCAACATGGAGAATTAGCAGTAAGACACAAGAGGTGGTAGTACCCATCTACGTGGTGCATATTAGGTCTCATCTAAAGTATTGTGTGCAGTTCTCGGCTCCATATTTTAAAAGGGACTTGGAGAAGTTAGAGAAGGTCTAAAGACAGGTAACACAAATGATTAAGGGCTTGGAAGGCAATCCCATACGACAAGAGGTTGAGGGAAATAAGTCTGTTTTAGCTTGCAGAAAAGGCAATTAAAGGGGAGCATGATTGCAGTTTTCAAATATCTGAAAGACTGCCATAAAGACAAGGCAGAACAATTGTTTCTTCTCCAGTCAGGGGAAAAATGTGAATTGCACCAGAGCTTGCTTAGATTGGATCTTGCAACAAACTTCTTCACTGTTACGACAGAGAGGCATTGGAAAAGACTGCCGGGGAAGTTGTGGAATGTCCTCCTTTGGAGGTTTTCAGGAAGAGGTTGGATAAGCACTGGTCAGGGGTATCTGGGAGTGTAGCTATGAAGAGCACCAGTTGGAAACTCGGGAGATCCCCTGAGACCTCCTAGGGCACGTCCACACATGCAAGTACATGCGCTTGCAGCAGCTCAAATAGAAGTGGTGCAAATTTGAGCCGGAGCTTTTTGCCTCGGCACACGTGCCCGGACCTGCACTGTGGTGTGGGGTAAATTGTGCCACTTGAGGCAAAATAACCCTGCTTGGCTCCTCTTGGATCTGCAGCCAAGGGGAGCTAGAGCCTGGGGCCAGCACCTCTGCTGTCCCCATCAGTACAAAAAGATGCCCTGTCAAGTAGCTCAGGTCTACTTGCTCTCAGGAGCTTCTGGGGCCCAGGCAATTGGTACCTGAGGACGCTACCCGCTGTGCCAGCTGGACTGCTGAAGCAGCCCTGTGAGTTCCCTGCACCCTCTACCCACTGCAGCAGGCTGGCAGTGGGGGCTGCTGCCCGGCTGTG
>NW_005842817.1:225947-226508 GCF_000455745.1 Alligator sinensis | reverse complement strand
ACTGGGCTGTGGCTGCAGGGTTAGCCTCTGTGTGGCACTACTGCCACATATGCCCCCTGCCCGGCCATCTGGGCAGCTATTGCCCGGAAGATGTTCCAGGTGTGGTGGCCTGCTTTGAACTGTCAGAGCCTACCCCCATTTGGCCAGGAGGTCAGCCACCCTCAACTGGGTCCAAGGTGCCAGCTCTGAGCAGGCAGGATCCTGCCACTGGTCTCCCTAGCATGAATTCTGGTGTTCCCTATTGGAAAACTGAAAAATCCCTGATTTAAAAAAAACAAACAAACCAAAAAACAAAGTCACTCTGTAAAATACCCTGAAAACCATGTTCCTCCACAATTAAAACAAAAGACCACTAGAGAGTGAGAGACAGAGAGACAATGATCAGTTGGGCAATGTTTTATTGATATATCTACAGTGTTAAAGCAATTTGGAAGCCTCCCAGTGTCTCTGTCGTCATAATAAAGTGAATTCTAAATAGCTATATGTTTTGCTGCCCTCCCACAGGGGTTAAAGCTCCCCAACAGGGGCCAAATGGCCGCCGCAGGGGCTACCACCCCCCCC
>NW_005842817.1:203360-225756 GCF_000455745.1 Alligator sinensis | reverse complement strand
CGCCGGCGGCGCCATGCTCGGGCTGGTTTTGTGCGTGGGCGCGCAGGGGGGGGCTATGCCAGGAGGCCCCAGTGACCCTGATGGCAGCTGCTACTGCTGGTGAATGTAGGGAAGGGGTTTTTTGTTTTTAATTGCTGGGATGCTGGGGCCCAGAGGGGCAGCAATCGCAGGGCTTGGGGGCTGGGCAGGGCAGCCATGGGGGGCGCAGGGGGCAGCAGGGTGGGTGGAGCCAGGTGAGGCAGCAATTAGGTGGGGCTGAGGGATCAGGCAGACCCATTAGAAGCTTGAGAGAGTCCAGAGAAGAGCCACGCGCATGATCAGAGGTCAGGGAAGCAGACCTACGATGACAGGCTGAGAGCCCTGGGGCTCTTTAGCCTGGAAAAGCGCAGGCTCAGGAGTGATCTGATGGCCACCTACAAGTTTATCAGGGGTGACCACAAATATCTGGGGCAACGTTTGTTCACCAGAGCGCCCCAAGGGATGACAACTAGGTCGAATGGTCATAAACTACTACAAGACCGTTTCAGGCTGGACATAAGGAAGAATTTCTTTACTGTCCGAGCCCCCAAGGTCTGGAACAGCCTGCCACCGGAGGTGGTTCAAGCGCCTTCATTGAACACCTTCAAGATGAAACTGGATGCTTATCTTGCTGGGATCCTATGACCCCAGCTGACTTCCTGCCCTTTGGGCAGGGGGCTGGACTCGATGATCTTCCGAGGTCCCTTCCAGCCCTAATGTCTATGAAATTAGGGGTCATCACCATGGTCTCCTCCTTCAGCCCCCACCTCACTTACCAGCACTAGAGCCCGGGTCCAGCTCCCTGTGGCTGGCACCCTGCCTGTCCCGCACAGGCAGGCAGTATGCTTCAGCACCAGGGTGAGGGACAGCCGTATAGATGCTCTGGCTACCACCAGAGCATCTCTGTGGAGGACCCAGCCTCTGGTTGCCTCAGGCCACGGTCCAGGACTGTACCCTGCCTCACTTTTTTTTTTTCCCTGCGTTTTTTTTTTTTTACCCCTGGGTATGGGGTCTAATTTTGCCCCCGCGCTCCAAATTTGCAGTGCGGGGAATGTTTTCTAGTTGCTGCACGTGCCTCTTGCAGCATTTCAACGGGCTTTGAGATGCTGCAAGACACATGTGCGCACTCATCTGGACGCACCCCCAGAGGTCAATGAATTCCAAACCCAGGGTTTATTTTCCATGGGCCTACTCTAATACAGGATTAGAGTGACATGGCTGTGCATTGGGTCCATATTGTGGCTCAGTCTCATGTGGATTGAACTTCTATGAAACAAACTGGGCTTATCCATGTCAATGATAATTTTTGGATTATATACTAAAAACCAGTGAGTGAAGTTTTGTTTGTACGCAGACAAGGTTCCTTGGGTGAATTTGATATCTTTTATTAGACCAACTCAAATGGTTGGAGAATAGTTATTAAGCAAGCTTTGGGGTTCAAAAACCCTTTGTCAGGCTAAGCTTTGTCTGTACTCACTTCACCCTGCTACCACAAGGTCTGGTGGCCAGTCACTACCCAGCCATTAGGGCACGTGTGCACCTCCACTCAGCAGTTGCCAGAGCATTAAATGCATGCTGAGACAGTATCTGCTGCTGAAGGGACTGCAGCTGTGGGCAAAAGGCATGGCAGTGACTGTACACACCTTTACCAAACAGTAACCTGGCTCTGCTTAGCAGAGGTAGTGTGACACTGTTGGCACAAAGGAGGGTGCTACTGTAGAGGCATACATAGCTGGACTTCTACTGGCAAAAGTTTTATGGTGTAGATTAGGCCTGAGATGGAACAAGTAGCTTTGCTAGCCTCAAACACAGAGAGAAGAAAACAACCTCCAAGACAGCTAGCACAGTGCAACAGTCCTGGCGGTGTTTAGCCTTGCCAAGTTACCCATGGGCACCAGAGCAGAACTGCATGAATAAGTGTAGGCTGGAAGATAGAAGGTGTCTATCCATCCAAGCAGTGAAGTTCTGGAAATGCTTCCAGTAGAAGTTGCTGGGGCAAAACCCCTGACTAGTTTTAAGGTAGGGCATGACCCATTTATGAGTGGTGTTAGATAATGGGATTGCTTGCAAAGGCAGAGGATTGGACATGGTGCCTCAGGATGCTCCTTCCAATTCTGTGTTCCTCTGTTTAGTACGTGCCAGATGCTGGACACTGTCTTGTGCTTTTAAGTCCTCATTGCTAGCTGCTAACAGGCTAATTATTTTTCCAGGAAATGATACCCCCATCCCAATGGGGTTATGTAAACAGCAAGTAACTTGCACAGACATAATCTCAGGAGCTTCCTACAAAGCTGGCCAGACCCAGCTGCACTGATGTCTTTTCAGCAGCTCTTGAAGCAATAGCAAAACAAAACTGAAAGATTAATGAGGTGCAGAAAGCAAGAGGCACCCAGTCATTGCACTTTCTAGGACATATGTGTAGAATGAGCTTGCAGCTGGCCAGATCTATGGATCTGATCCAAAACACACTGAAGTTGATGGAAATTGGATGTGAGCAGATGTTATTAGACCAGCCTCCTTAGTCTGCCAACAGCAAGGGAGAGTTCAAGGGGCTTTCTGCCTTCCGTGTGCTCACTAACACGGTCTGATGTGTTGCACTTCCTGAGCACAAGACCTGGGAGAGGCCAATCCCACCAGCATCTCTAGAAACTACAAGAAAAAATGAGAAGGGAAAAGGGAAGTTCAGGGTCACGTCCCTCCTACCACCCCAGCCAGCAGAGATGAGCTAGGATCAGGGTGGGGTGTCATGCCGTGATTCATCCTTTTCTACAGTCCTTCCAAATGTGCTCTGCTCAGACACACGTGGGGAGGGGCAGGGGATAGGAAACGATAGGGACTAGAATACGCCTGCTGCTCTCCTCTCTCCAATTTGTGAATAAGTGGAGAAAAAGAAATCCCATGTGGAAAATGAACCTAACAGCGTTTGAGTAGACCTGTGGAAGAGTTTTTTGCTTAAATCCTTTTTCTTAGATAGTGGCAACTAAGGAAAGGACTGCTTTGAGAAAATTCTAGTTTCCAAAAATGTTGCAAGAAGTTAAAATGATCAAAACGTCCCATTTTGACATTTTCTAAGTGAAAAGTTCTGCTTTTAGGTCAGAATTGTTAAAAGAATTCAGTTAATATGTATAGTGAACAAAATTAACCTCAACATCTCAAACTTGATATTTTTCAAAACAGAGTGTTTCAATTTAGTTGTTCATTCATTAGTTTGCTCTTCCTGTCTGTCCCTCTGTCTTCTTTTGTCACTTCATGAAAGAACAGCTACTTCTTGCTTGGACTTAGAAAAGGAAATATTTTTGAGATCTCATACTTTGCATGCGATTGAAAAGCTCACTTCCTATCCAGCTCTACGTTCAAATGAAGACAGACTTTCCAATCTAAATTGTACAATTGGGTTGAGAATGAGACAAAGTGAGTTCTCCTGTCCTGCTGCATATCTCAAAGAAAGCAAAGTATGAATAGCACCATGCAGTGTCGTCACAGTGTGGTTTCATTGCCAGCGTGGTTACTCCTCAGGACCTTGTAAGGCACAAACATATCATTCTCTTACTCCAAATTCACAGCAGTTTAATTCCGCTGACTTTTGGCCACTGCCTAAATCAGGTGTCAAATGGGCTGGGAGCTGGATTCAGACCTCTGGGCTCCTTCCAGGCCAGGTCCAGAGGGCCAGGGAGTCAATGGGAAGTTAATGACCCATTGTTCTTTACTTCACAGATGTTAACAATCACCTGTGAAGTTAGAATTAGTGTTAATAAAGCTTCCTATTTCACAGCTCAAGCTGCTCTGCCTCTCCCTGCCTGTTTTAATTTTCACCAGCTGGTTGGGACTGGCCTCTGAAATCCAGGATTTTCCGGGCCAGTTCAGGACATATAGTCACCCTACATAAGGAGCCTGTCCAGCATGTGCACTAAGAGCACACCTACTGCACACCAGCAGCACCAGGTAGAGTGCAGCGGCCATTGTCATCTTCACTTGGAAACACAGGTCACAGTGATGCCCTTTTACATAATGGCCTAGTGCAGCGTTCCCAATCTCTGACAGATTGCGCACCACCAATTTAAAATGATAAACATTTGCCGATGGTACTTAGGGTGTCAGTTCAACCTTAAGTACCATCAGCAAATTTTTGTTGTATAATGTAATTCTAATACATCTGTTAATGCATACCACTGCCAGGTTGTCTGTGTACCACAGATTGGGACCAGCTGGCCTAGTGGTTAAAGCAATCTTCCTGGAAGTGGGAGATTTGGTGCCTAGTCCCTCCTCAAGCTGAGGGGATACAGCCCCCCATCTATTGCTTCCCAAAAGAATATTGTAATCATGAAGCTACAGAAGAGCTTGCAGGTGAGGGGCACCCTTCCTACCGAAGCTGCACCATAGTGCAGGTCATTGGGCTAGGAGGAGAGAAAGCAAAGGGGAGGCTGACTGCAGCCTGTTGGTCAGGGCACTCTGTAGGCCAAGGGAAGACCTAGGTTCTGGCTCTTGCAGTTGGAAATCTTACTGGGTTTTTTTTATTCAATAACTCCCTGATTTAAAATGCATGCCGCAGCAGGGAGCAGAACTCATCCATCCCAACTAATTGCCCTTAACTGAGGCTATGAAGTTAGTCTTTCTTCTACTTGTTTCAAACCCACATTTCCTTAAATAAAGGAAGACCTATAATCCAGGCCCCTCACACTTCCTGGCTGAATGCTCTAACCATTAGGCTGTTATGTAAAGTTGGGTGGCGACACTGCCCAGCCTCAGGTGTGTTCGCTCAGAAGAAGGTGCAATGCACTGGATCTCCCATCCTATTGGATCATCCCATCCCATTGGATCAGTGCATCCAATGCACTGGATCTCCCATCCCTAGCTCCACAGGGATGGGAGTTCAGGCAAGACACCTCTGCTTAGTGCTTCCTGTCGGCTACCTTAAGGAGGTTTCCCACTCAGCATTTGAATCATTCTTCAGAAATGCATGCATCCCCAGATAGGTGCCAGGACTCCTTATGCAGCCAAACCCTGTTTGTCTGAATTCCCCGTGGGCGCCTTTTAGGTACCTTCATAACTAAACTGGACGTGTCTCCAGAATCAATCTGAATTTTGTCCTAAGTAAATAACTTAATCCTTGACTCACATTGACGTAGCTGGCCAACTAAAAACTGGCTATTTGTTTATCAGTATATTTTAATAAAAAATTGGAATAACATAGCTGTAATCAAGTCCCCCTTCTTCTTTTCAAAATATTACAGCCAAAAGTATATCAGAGCCTGTTTTGTTTTTACTCTTTGAATCCTTATCACTATAGCAAATGCATCTTGAGTCTTTGATTAATTTGTGTTTACATATTTTTGTTCTAACCAAGCTGTGTTATCTCAGGGCAGTCTGATTTTTCCCCCCATGTCCCCTTCCCCTTATAATAAATTCCCATGAATTATTGTTGTACATGGGCGTGTGTTACTTAGTCATTGTGTATTTTTTGCTTGAAACAAACATTGCCTGATCCCATGACATAGTGTGCACCCTTCAAAGGTCATGTTTTAGGCAATGAAAAAGAGAGGCAAAGTTGCCCTATACTGCCAAAAGGAGGAAAAACAAACTATGGACAAATTAAAAGAAAATTAGTACTTACATTGTTGCTTTCACTCTAGAAATCTGGTCTCAGAAGAACAGTTCTGTAGATGTTGGTAGACTGGAAAGACCTCAGTCCAGACCCTCAGATGGCACAATCCCCCTGAATGTCACTTGAGCCATGCTAGCTGAGAACCTGGTCCACTTAATCCAATAGACCAATGCAGCCCATTATGTGCATCCTAATCATTAGCTCTTTCTACAACCTTGCTTTTATTTCCCTCCAGACCTCAGGCATCAGAGACTTCTCATTGTGGATGTCTGAAAGAAAACAGCTGGATAAACACTGGGGGAAATAGCACCAAAAATAAGCTACCATGGCTATGGGTGTAGTATAAAAATCTCAAAAGACAAACCCATGGCCTTATTGAAGTCAAACTATTCAAGACTGTTAGCTGAGACAGCTTGTGTATGGCCACTCCATCAAGCAGCTAAAAACCTACAGTTCCCACTGGGAGATGTGGACATTTAGCACTGCACAATGCCCTGCATTCCTAGGGTAGGATTTTATTTCACTTGACACATCCAAGTGGCAGTTTTCCAGACCCCTAAATGGCCTTTTAGGTTCATATGCAGTTTGTAAACCAAATGCTTGGGCAATTGGCTTAGTCAATACTCAGCCAAGAGAGAGCTAGCATGACTAGTGTTTGTTCATTGGTCATCCTAACCTTGGGAGGTATAGCAAATTGCTTACTGTTTGTTCTTAGCAATAAGGCTGATTTATCATCTCTAAAGAGGGGTTGGAGATGTGGGGAAAGAGGGTTTAGAAATTTTACATGGATATGCTCCTGAACATTTCACGATGCTGCTGGCAGGCTATTTGAGCAACCTGGTTTGCCATTTCAAACTAGAAGGAAATGGTAGTCAGATTTATTTACACAGACAGCATTTTATGCAGTTATTTGGTTGATTCATTTCTGCCAAGAATGATCATGGCTTTGGATTTTCACATTTTGGATAGTTGTTTTATTTCTTCAGGGATATACAGTCCAGTCTCTGCATGGTTCTTTGCCTCTCTCTGTTTTAGAGTTAACGCTGGGCCAGTTTTGTTACCATCTTCAAGCTAGATTCTCTGAATATGTAACTATTCAATCGCCTCATCCCAAGATAAAAAAGAGAAATGGGGAAAGAGGGAAAGATGCATTGTGCAAGACATTGTAAAGAAACAAGAAGTTTGCTTAGAGCTAGAGAAGGGCTCAGTCTTGGACTAGATTTACCCAATACTTCGGGGGAATTTTGGATCTGGTTCCAATCTGTGCAGTTCCTGCCCTCTAGATTGAAAGCTGCATAGCAGAAACAGCAAGAAAAGCATCAAATGCAAGGCCAGTTCTCCTTGACCCATGCCGAAGTACACAGAGTAAACCAAGCTGGGGGAAGAAACAAGTCTATGGCTTCTGCAGGCCTGATCCAAAGTCAATGAGCCTGTCTGTTGGTTTCGGTAGGTGTAGATCTGAGAAAAAGCAACCCATATTCAGGTTACCTTTCCTTCCTTCCTTCAACAAACCACAATGTCACTTTGAAGTGCCTGGCCACCAGAGCATCAGGCTCAAAAATAATAAATATGACCCTTTGGCAGAGATTGTGTGAAGATAGTCTCACGTCTCATGTTCTGCTTTGGAGTATGAAGACTTCGGTTGTATTCGGAAGACAAGTATTCATGGGGTTCTGCTGGAATTTGTCGAGGTGCTAACTAGATTTTAAAATTGCAATCTGACAAATTAAACTTGCCAGCTGGGGAAATGGTGCAGACGCAATGAGAGGATGGGATTTAATTATCATAAACCATTCTTGAACGCAGGACTGGAAGGACCCCCTGGACCAGAGAATCCTGTCCCCTGCATTTGCAGGTAACCTTTTGTCCACAGAATCCTAAAAGTTGGCCATTTTAGCCCCATGTCACATACTGCAGCCCTAAAACATCTTCTGAAGACAAGGTGCAGGGGAGAAAAGGGCACTGACATTACCTCTAACAACAGAGAAAGGGTCCAGGAAAAGGAACAGGCCATGCAACAAACAAAAGCAACATTTCCCCCCACCCCAATCCCAGACTCCATGCCTGTGGACGTAGGGGGAAAATTCCTCATCCATTTTAGCTCCAGGTTGTTCCCATCTCTACTTTGGACAGTATTTCCAGGCTATGGTGATGTGCCAGTTATCTGGTTTGTTCAGTCTCAATGCAACTATTTAAGTATGTATGAAATGTGTCCACACCACTTTCCTGCCTAATTGCATCCACGCAGCCATGCATTACTTTGATGCTGGACCAAGAGCCCGTGGTACAGTGCTCCACCACTCTGCTACATGATTCCTCTCACATCACATTATGCATTGCCTACTGGACAAAACAGGCTTTTTGAGATCTGGGGTCAAGCTGATAAACTCCTGTGGTTTCTTCCCTCAATGCATATTAATTTTGGCAGCAGCATTTTTGAAGTGGTGTTAGGCAGCCTGAAGGATGCATTATTGAGCCCTTGACTCACAATGGCCACCAATTCTAACAGAATGACACACCCGTAGAGTCTTTGGCTGCCTATAGACATGCTGGTTCATACTCTAATTAGAACACATCAGAGCAGACTTAATTAATCAAGGCTGTTCTGCATTCTAATTCAAATGCTCTAGCATTGTCTCTCTGTCACTTGTATTAAGCCCCCCATGTTTCCAAATAGCTTCAGGGGTATTTGTCAAATGAACTTCAGTTAAAGTACCCCCTTGACCATTTTAAAATGCAAGGGGCTTAATACACATGATGGTAAGCCATTTTAATTAGAGCTGCTTTCAGGGGGACCACTGTAATTAAAATGGCCCCTCCCCACCCCCAAGCATGTGTATAGGCACCCTTTGCTATTAAGTTCAGATTAGATGAATACTTGTCTAAGACGGTTTAGGAAATGGTGATCTCACATTGATTAGGGGGTTGGACTCATTGATCTCCATTGCAGCCCTACTTTTTTTCTATGATTCTGTGTATTTAGTCATGCCAACAAGTGGGTTCATTCTTGGCTTCTTCATGGGGCTGACAATGGCACACCTGTAGATCTGATGGAGAAGAAGCAGGAGATATAAGATACTTACGTGGAGCAGCTGTACTCAGTGAAGCACTGCTTCTTGTGTGCTGGGTTATAGATCTTGGCAGCTGATGAGCGTCTTCACAGCAAGACCCCATGGCGTACAGCAGTCAAGAGAGTAATCCATGATTTTTTTCAAGTGCTTGCTATGTTGTCCGCAGTAGCTTTGTGGACAGCTATCTAGGGCTTCGTCCTTGTACTGACTGGCAGGTTTAGCAGTTTAGCAGCCCACACCGTTCAGTTCCTCATAGTAGGGGAGTTTTACCAAAGATCCCTTGTCTTCAGTTGCCTCTCTCTGAACCACTTTGACTCAGAACTGCAAACAGCCATCACAGTGCATCCTCACCTTCATTTACTTGACAATGCGTGCATCTGAATGTGCAATAAATGTACAGCAATACACTCTGGTGCATACTGTGCCAGAGTTTATTGCTCCCAGGCACCATATTTATATGTGCTCCGGGGACCATAGCATATTAAGCTGGGTTGGAGCAGCCACAGCTGGCAGGGATACTGGGGGTGGGGATCAGCCTGCCAGACCAGGGCTGCTCCTGTCCCCCCAGCTCAATGTCATGCAGAGGGGTTGACTGGGGCACGAGGGTGATCCAGTGCAGGGCCAGTAAACAGGCAGCCCATGCACTGAAGCACCCTCATGCTCCAGCCAGCCCCATCAACATCTACATGTGCATTTCTGCAGAGTAAAAAAATCCACTGCAGGATCGAACTTGTGTTTACAGGTACCGTCCTATGATGCAGTTAATTAGTTTACTTCATCCTAATAGCACTGCCCATGTAGATGCTGAGACACTTACTACAGAGCAAATTGGACAACTCCGCAGTAAATGTCTTATGTAGATATGCCCAGTGCCTATCAAAAGCCATAACAGTCAGCCTTGCTCAGGCTGATTGGACAGCTGGCGTGCATCAAGCTGCCTCTGCCTCCTGATTGACTGGGGGGAGAGCTCATGGGGATGGGGTAGTGGGTTGCAAGCTATTTAATGGACTTGGTTCAGAGTGCTGATTATCTGGCTCCAAGCCATGCAGCTTCCGGCTTCCTGATTGCCCAGGATCCTGAATCTTGGATCCTGATCTTGGCCTCTCCCTTGGTGGTGTGGTTGATTCCAAACCTCAGCTCTTGCCATTAGATCAAAATGCCCAAGTCCTGGTGGTGTGGTAGTATCTGCAGTTTGGTGATTCCTGTCCAGATGAGAGAGGTCGTGCACCTTCCCAAAGCAGGCAAGTCCCGAACAAAGACTGCAGGCATCCAGGCAGAACCAGAGGGACCTGGCTGCTAAATGGGGATGTGACCACTCTTCTCCCTGATGTTGAGAAGGAGCAACCCTAGTTACCTACCAGCATTTAAAATGGGAAGTAACATCTTGGTCAGGTTGAGCTAGGAGCCATGTGTGGCACACAGGTGCCAAGACAGGTCACTCTAGGTAGGAAAGAAAGAAGTAATTGCTGGCAGCGGTAATCAGGAAGCTGGGTATACTAAACTTAATGAGAACAAACTCACTGCATGGTGGAGTTACTATATTCTGAGAAGGATTGCTGCAATTAAAGCATGAGCTAAATCAGTTTGGATCTGGACACATGAGGCATTAAATGACCTAATTAACAGTCACTGAGTTAGAACATTGTTATGAAGAAGAAGATTCCTCAAATCAGTCCACTTTAGTATTGTTCACCAATCAGATGTTTATGCAAGTATTAAATAAGTAACAACCATGCAAGCATCACATCAGCAGTTCATTGAACAAACACAGATACAATGAAAGTGCCACCCTTAGCCTGAACATCAAATGCACGTGCAGCCTTATAAATATTTCCAGCAGCTGATGTAAGAGGTCGGGTGGTTCTTCCGTGGAACGCCATGGATTGTCATTATTCCTCAATGCTTAAGACTGTTTGTTGGTTATCTGTTTTAGTGCCTCTCTTATACTTATACTTCAGGTAACTCTCAGAGCAAAACTGTATTTTTCTTAATGTACTCTGAGAATGGTATTTCTTGGTATTTGGATTATTTGTTGGGGGGAAAAGTTAGGTTTGTCTATAAGAAGCAACTATTTAAAGTGATTGTTTAAGGCTCTCTCAGGCTAATTTACTTGGATGCATATTGCATTACCCAGTAAAAATCTAGAGCAGGATTCCTTGGGGTCCCACCAGAAAGACTATACTCACCAAGGAATTGACCCTGCCTTATTTTAAAGAGCACAAAAACAAATACATCACAAACCTCTTCCAAAGTCCACTGGACTCGGTGCCAGTCTGTATGTTGGCTTCAGCTGGCTTTCGATATGGCCCTGTCTGAGAGCACCAGAGCATTTTCTCCTCTCCCTTTTCTTCCTTTGATAAAACAAAATGTCATGTTGAAAAGCCCAGGCATGACACATCAGTGTGGAAGAATAACAAATATAAGGTTTGTCAAAGATAGCTTGAGGCACAGTAGTTCCAGATCCTTTCTGCATCAGTGGACCCTACCATTTGCATGTCACGCTATAATGCATTCCCCAAATTGCATTTTTCTCTCCTGCTCACGGGCTAAAAAATTTTGGAGGAGCCCCTTTCTCAAAAAGAGACTAATCTTCTGCTGCCCATAGCTGTTCTCCTAAAATCATCTCTCTTCCTTTAGGAGTCTGGTTCTAACTTCAACCCATTCCTTGTAAATAGCATGGAAGGCCATCTATTCTGGATGTCTAGAGGCAAGAGTTATGATAACAGCTTACACAGCAATGCAGCCTCTGACCTGGATGGAGCCCAAAGGTTCACAGGACGGCTACTCCCAACTCTTCCAAGTATCCTGGAGCCACCATGTTGTAAGGATGGATTAGCTCCTTCATCTGCCCTGGCTATTGACAGCATAAAAGGCTCAGGGGATGGGTGACAGTGACCTCAGCTGCTGTATGTATAGACTGGGCATGTCTACACATGCATTTACTGCGCAGTAAGCAGTTTGTAGGCCAGTGTCTACACATGCAGCTGTTAAAGCACAATAACGCTGTGTGTGGACTGACCTGGGACTAAAGTTAGTCCCAAGTCAGTTCACACGCATAGTGTTACTGTGCAATAAGGCATCTACATATACGTTACTGCACAGTAACTAATTGGGTATACATTTGATACCTGCATGATGCAGCTATCAAATTTACTCCCAAATCGGTGTAAGTTGCCACAGTTACTGCACAGTACAGGCATGCACATGTCGATGTGTGCTCATGCTATGCAATAATTTTTGGTTCCTGCACAGTAAATGTGAATGTGTAGATGTGCTCACTGTGACTCTTCTGATAGGGCTTACAGATCAGGGAGTGCAGCTAGATGTTGGTTCAGACAGTACAGCTGCCTAGGAGCTGAAGATGAGTGGAGCCAGCCCTGCCATCAGCACAAGATTTCCAAAATGCCTCACCTTGTTCATTGTTAATTCCCACTGAACTAAGGAAGCTGGGCCAGTCTGCACCAAGCTCTTTTATTCGTATGCTATATCCCCATCTCCAGCCTTTCGTCTGCTTTTGTCCCTTGTTGATCTGAGGCTCTGTTGGGCAGAACTGTTTTGTTATCTGTGTTTGTACAGCACCCAATGCAATAGGGCCTTAATCTGGATTGAGATCTGGGGCTGTTAACATTATAGAAAGGTTTAACAATCATAAGGGCTGATTCTGAGAGAGGTTGCTACTGACTGAGTCACTAATACTACTTCCTAATGCCAGTGAAATCTTCCTGAGGTTTCCTTGCTCCACAACATTCACCATGCCAAATCTATTTGAGACCATAATAGCTGGCAAGAGCATGACCTGTAGTGATGTGGCAGTATGTTTTAAATAAGAAGAGGAAAAACACTTAGCAAAGTGACTAAAAGGCTTAATGTTCCTTTAGTTCTGACCTCTTGTTGCTTTGACAGTGCCTTTAACGGTATGGTTTTTCACAGGATCCTGGGGGGCTGAGGTGGTGTGGGTGCTAAGGTGTGTGGTTGGCAGCCCAGAGGTCCCAAGTCTGAGGCCATAGCAGAAGCACTCATGCTGCGGCCGTGTCAGCTTCCAACAAATCTGCAAATTCTATTAAATACCTTATCTCAAGGACAAGGACACACGAAAGAAGGACAGGCTCCTGCCAAATGACAATGGTACTCTATTCCAATACTGCCTTTTATATGTGTCTGAGGCAGAACATTGTCATCCTATGGCAAAACACCATGGCGAACATGTGAAAACTGAAGGATAGATAGTAGGCTTTGCTTAGAGAATTGTGTGTTAAGCTGAATCATCAGCCACTAAGATGTAGTGTACTAGACACCTCTGTGTATTGCTGTTATAGATGAGGGTCACTAGAACTCCTAGCATGGATTGGGCAAATGTAGTAATAAGTATTGACAGCATTAAATTTGTTTTGTCTGGCATAGGAAAGACTGAGGGGAGCGCTAACAGTCATGAAATACATAAAAAGACTTCTGAAAAGAGGATGGTTATACTTTTTGTCTATGTCTATAGGGGACAGGACAGGAAGAAGCAATCTGCCTATTGGTGCAGGAAGTATTTAAGTTGGGTATAAGGGGAATCTTTATAACTGCAAGGATAGTTAAGCCCTGGAATCAATTACCTTGGGAGGTTTTTAAGAGCTGACAAACCTCTGTAAGGAATTGTTTAGTACCACGGTGCCCAACTGTCTGGCTCCATAGGTCAGATGAGTGGTGCAGGGTCAGTCTGCAAGTCAGTTCCCCCCACAGGACTGGCAAGTGAAGTTGGTTTGTGGGCACAATCAAGCACTGCCCGAAACCAGCTGGGTACCAGCCCGACTCCAAGAACCTGGGTCCAACCACACAGGTCCTGAAATTTGGCAGCAGGGAGTGGCAATTGCTGCTGCCACCACTTCTCTGCCATCAAATTTCCAGATTTGTACGGAGTGCTGCAGGCCAGTTGACACAACTCTATGGGCCAGATCTGGTCTATGGGCCAGGGATCGTGCACCCCTGGTTTAGTGGGATTGGAGTGTTGTTGAATCCATGACAGTCCAGGAAATATGTGAAAGGCAAGGAGTCTTGTAGGTATAACTTTTATTGGACCAACTGTATAGCATTCAGGCACAAAGAAGAATAGTTTAGGGAGAATGTATCCTACTTTTTGGCAGGGTATAGTTTAGATGACCCATTTTCTAAGTTTTTTGTGATCTCTCTGAAATATCTGATCCAAATTTACTATGGTAAAAAAAAATGTTTCAAATAAATTGAGTTGTCTACCCAAGTAAATCCATTAAAAACAGAATGAAATGTAGTGCTGATATGGTAGCCAGCTGCTAGAGCAGGGCTGGGCAAAATGGTGGATCCGGCCAGCAGCCAGACTCCATTTCTCAGCAGCCCCTGCCTGTGTGGATGGGGCTGGTTTCCATGGAGATCCCAGCAGCAACCATGTTTTGGCCAGGGTTTCCATGGAGATCAGCCTCAGCCTAGGCAGGGCGCACAGCAGGGCAGGGAGCTGCTCCGGGGCCGGGCTGGGATCTTGCAGTGGTGACAGCATGGTCTGGAGCCAGGGCAGAGCCGTGATCTGCAGCCTGCATGCTCCGGGCAGGGGCGTGCAGGCAGCAGATCACAGCTCTTCCCTGGCTCCAGTCCATGCAGTCACCAGGGTAGAGCCACGATCTGCTGCCTGTGCACACCCCTGCCCAGAGCATGCAGGCTGCAGATATTGGCTCTGCTCTGGCTCGGGACCATGCTGTCACTGCCACGAGATCCCAGCCTGGCCCCAGAGCAGCTTCACACCCTGCCAAATGCCCTGCCAGTGCTGCTGGGGCCAGTCTCCATGGAAACTGGCCCCAGCCATGCAGGTAGGGACTGCTGGGAAATGGAGCCCACTGCTGGCGGGGTCTGGCCCATGGACCGGACTTTGCCCACTCCTGTGCTAGAGTGAAAGTCTTAACCACTTTGAAGTGCCATCTCTTTGGTCTTTCCCCATTACTCTTCCAGCATAAGAACATAAGAATTGCCATTTACTGTGCCGGACCATAGGTCCATCTTGCCCAGGATCCTGTGTTACACAGTGGCAAAGAGTGGATGCTGCAAGGGAAGTGAACTGGATCTGACCAGGGTTTTATCCCTTGTTCCTCTCTCACTTGCAGCCTCCAGCATTTAAGATCTAGGACGTTCTGAATCAGAGGCTGTATCCCCAGCTTACATGCTCAGTTGCTACTGATGTCCCTTTCCTCCAAAAATGTGTCCAGTCCATTTTTGAATCTGTCTAAACTCTCAACCCCGGGAGGCAATGGGTTCCACACTTTAATTGCAGGTTGCATGAAAAATAACTTCCTTATATTAGTTTTAAACTTACTAGTTTCATTTTGTGATCCCTAGCTCTTATATTGTGAGAATAAATAATAAATCCCTATTGACTTCCTCTTCACCATTTAGTATTTTGTAAACCCTTTTCATGTCCCTCCTTGAGCATCACTTTTCTAAACTGACCAGGCCCAGTCTTTTTAGTCTCTCCTCAGATGGAAGCCCCTTCATACCAGTAATCATCCTTGTTGCCCCTCTCTGGACCTTCTCTATACCCTTTTTGAGGTGTGAGGGCCAGAAATGGGCACAGTGTTCAAGGTGTGGACTCACCATGGACTTATAAAGGGGCATAATGATACTTCCCACTTTGTTTACAATTCTCTTCTTAATAGAGCTTAATAATCCTTAACATTTTGTTTGCCTTTTTGACAGCTGCTGGGCACTGAGCCAATGTTTTTAGTGAACTGTCCACAATGACTCTCAGGTTTTCTTCGTGTGTGGTAACAGCTAATGTAGAGCCCATTCTAGCATAGGAATAGTTTGAGGTATTTTTTGCCCGGGTGCATCATGTTACATTTGTCCATATTGAATTTGATCTGCCATTTAGTTGTCCATTTATCCAATAGCACCAGAGTCTTCTGTAGTTCCTCTCAGTCCACCTTGGTCTTTGCCACTTTGAGTAATTTTGTGTCATTCGCAAATTTGGCCACCTTCCTACTCACCTGTTTTTCCAGATGTTAAACAGCACTGGTCCCAAAACAGATTCCCAAGGACCCCTGCTGCTTACTTCTTTCCACCCTGAAACCTGACCATTAATACTCACTCTTTACTTTCTATCTTGGAGCCAATTTCTGATTCATAATCCCATGACTACTGAACCTCCTTAAGAGCCTCTGATGAGGCAGCTTGTCAAAGGCATTTTGGAAGTCCAAATATACTATGACAACTGGATTGTCCCAATCCATCTGCTTATTGACACCCTCAAAGAACTGGAGTAGTTTCATGAACCACAATTTCCCTTTGACAAAGCCATGTTGATTCCTCCACAGCAAGTCATGTACATCCATGTGCTGAACAATTCTTTTTTTTCATTTTAATTTTTACCAGTTTTCCAGGAACAGAAGTTAGGCTCGCTGGTCTGTAGTTCCCTGCATCCACTCTAGAAACTTTTTTTTAAATGGAGTCACATTGGCAACTCTTCAGTCCTCTGGTACCAAGGCTGTTTTTAGTGATAGGTTGCATGCGACAGTTAGGAGTTCAGCCATTTCCAAGCTGAGCTCCTTCAGGACCCTAGGGGCACATCCAGACAAGTGCACATGTGCAGTTTGCAGCGCCACATTTCGTTTCTCAGCAATGACCCTCTTGTCCTTTTGTGCCCCTTTTACACCCTGATCATCGAAGGTCCAATTGACTCCCTGGTAGATCTTTGATTTCTAATGTACTGAAGGAAATTTGTATTGTTACCTTTTGTGTCTCTAACAAGTTTCTTCTCAAATTCTCTCTTAGCTTGTCTTATTGCAGTCTTACATTTGCTTTGCCAGTGTTTATGCTCCTTTTTATTTTCCTCATTAGAATTTGACTTCCACTTTTTGGGAAAAAAAGCCTTTTTTCTACTTGCTGCCTCTGGAACACTGACATTAAACCTTGCTGTCTTTCATTTAGTCTGCTTTCCTCTTTATTATGTGTAGTATGCATTTGCTTTCTGCCTCCAGTATGGTGTTCTTTGACGTAGCGTGCCACAGCCCTATTGATATGATCTACTCTATCATTTCTGTATAATTTGTATCCTGTACCGCATCCTATTATTTTTCCTCATTCCACCACGTTGCTGACAGGATAACCATGATGTCATATCATTATTAACTGATAAGCATTCAAATTCCCCCACCGCTTATGTTCGACCTTTAGCATTAATATAAAACCTGGTATGCCTTTGTTTCCTGGTTAGTTACTTCTCTGTGGGCATGTCTACATAAAAGATATTAATGATTCATAGATTCATAGATTGTAAGGGGCTGGAAGGGACCTCGCAGATCATTGGGTCCAGCCTCCCCCCCCTCCCCAGCTCTAGGCAGGAAGATAACTGGGGTTAGGAGACCCCAGCGAGGTGCCTGTCCAGTCTCTTCTTGAAAACCTCCAGGGTAGGTGACTGCACCACTTCTGGAGGGAGTTTATTCCACCATCTGCACACCCTGAATCTGAAGGAGTTTTTCCTGGTAGTAAGCCTGAAATGGCCTTCCAGGAGTGTATATCCATTGGTCCTGGGCTTCCCCAGGAGTGCCCTAATGAACAGTTGTTCACCGAGCTCCTGATGCACTCCTCTGATATAGCAGTAAGCCGCTA
Organism: Alligator sinensis; assembly: GCF_000455745.1. NCBI lineage: Eukaryota > Metazoa > Chordata > Crocodylia > Alligatoridae > Alligator > Alligator sinensis. Next base: position 208,455 of record NW_005842817.1, on the reverse strand, counting down.
TCAAGTCCCCTCAACCTTCTCTTCTTTAGGCTAAAGAGGCCCAGGTCCCTTAGCCTTTCCTCGTATGGCTTGTCTTGCAAGTCCCTGATCATACGGGTGGCTCTTCTCTGAACCCGCTCAAGTTTTTCCACATTCTTATTGAAGTATGGCGCCCAGAACTGGATGCAGTACTCCAGCTGCGGTCTCACCAGTGCTGAGTACAGCGGGAGTATCACTTCCATAGTTTTACACAAGATGCATCAGTTGATGAATGCCAACATGTTGTTTGCCCTGCTGGCCACCGCATCGCACTGACGGCTTATGTTAATACAATGGTCAGTCATTGCCCCTAGGTCCCTTTTGGCCATGGTGCAAGTCAGGCTGTCACCTCTGAGCCTGTATGTATGTTGAGGGTTATTTGCCCCCAGATGGAGCACCTTACACTTGGAAGCATTAAACTTCGTCTGGTGCCAGTCTGCTTAACTCTCGAGCCTGTCCAGGTCTGCCTGTATCTGCAGCCTGTCTTCTGGTGTGACCAAACTGCCCCATAACTTGGTGTCATCCGTGAACTTAGCTAGCGAGCTTTTCACTCCCCCATCCAAATCATTGATAAGGATGTTGACAAGCACTGGTCCAAGCATGGACCCCTGAGGGACACCACTGGCCACTTCATGCCAGGATGACACAGATCTGTTCATGAGAGTCTCTGGGTCCTACCTTGTAGCCAGTTTCCCACCCACTGAACCACTGAGCAGCTGAGCCCACAGTTGTCCAGTTTTCCTACAAGGATATTGTGGGATACTAGATCAAAAGCCTTTTGGAAATCCAAGTATATAATATCTACCTTGTCTCCCATGTCCAGGTGGTGAGAGACCTGGTCATAGAAGGAGATGAGATTGGTAAAACAAGACCTACCTGCAACAAAGCTATGCTGGCTGTCATTCAGAATGAGCATTAGCCTACATTAACATGCATTACTGTCACCTGGCTACATGAGCATGTCCTTAATGCACATTAACTCAGGCTAATTGCGCCTAAATTTGATACCCACAAATGTGTATTAACACGTCTAACTTTAGTGCTGGAACTGACCAGGTACTAGAGGGCCGGCCTGAGCCCAGCCCAAGTGCTTCTGGCTGGCTGCCTCTCCTGCCTTCAATTTGAGACTAAAGTTAGTCCCAAGTGCTGGCAGCCATGTAGCCAGTGGCCACAGGAGTACATGGCAGAACTGGAGGGACTTGGGACTAACTTTAGTTCCAAGTCTCTGCACACATATAGACACCTGCCAAAAATCACTGAATGCGCATTAGCTTAATGCACATTAAATTTAGTCATGTTTATTTTCTGTGACCTTTTATTCATTAAAGGCATTTGCCTGTGCTTGTTTTCATCCTGTTTCTTGTCCCCATTTTTTAATGGTCTCACCCCTACAGAGGGCATGTCAATCTGAACTATGTGCTGTTCTGCACCTGTCAGCTTTACCCCTGTTTTTAGTTTAAAAGCTGCCTTACCACCTTTTTTAATGTTGCATGCCAGCAGTTTGGTACCATTTTGGCTCAGGTGGAGACCATCCCTTGTGTACAGGCTCCCCTTGCTCCAAAGGGTCCCCTTAATAAACTTAAACCCTTCCTCCCTGCACCATGCATTGACAGTCTAGAGCTCTGCCTGCCTACGTGACCCTGCACGTGGCACTGGAAGCATTTCAGAGAATGCTACTATAGAGGTCCTAGACTTGAAGCTCCTATCTAGCAACCTAAACTTAGCTTCCAAGATCTCTCTGCTTCCCTTACCCAAATCATTGGTACCCACATGAACCACAACCTCTGGCTCATCTCCAGCTCTTCCTAGCAGCCTGTCTACACATCTCATGAGGTCCATTACCTTTGTACCCAGCAGGCAAGTCACCATGAGGTCCTCTTTGACATCACAAACCCAGCTATCTATGTGCCTAATAATCAAATCACCCACTACCAGTACCTGCCTACTTCTATGCTGTGGGGTTCCCTCCCTTGGAAGAGTATCTTTGGTGCAAGCAGATGCTGTAACATCTTCTGGAAGGTGGGTACCATCTTAGGGATAGTTTCTCTCCTTCCCAGTTTGATGCACTCCATCCCTGAAGCTCTCATCCTGCTCAGCAGCATGGGAGCTGCTACAGTGGAGATGGGTCTGCTCTACAGTATCCCTGAAAGCTTCATCTATGAACCTCTCTGCTTCACATAGCTGCTTCACTTGTGCCACCCAAACCCTGAGAGAATGTACTTGCTCTCCCAGAGCCAGGAGTTTAGGTGCCAGCAGGGCTAGGGAGAGATTTCTATGTTGTCAATTTTGGTCTGAGGCACATACAATGCTTTGGCTCTGCTGTGAAGGGTACATGTTGCTCCTCTTTGCAACCACCCATGGAAGGAGTAAGATGAGAATAATGGTGTTTGGGTAAATTTCAGTCACATGAGGGCTCTTGCTGCTTCCACTGCAATTGCATCTGTCCATCTCTTTTACCTCGTGCACACCATCTGCCACCAAGTGCCAGGCACTCTCTGGTATGGGAAGACTGGTCTACCATTTAGGTTGCTAGCCTCTGGCTCAAAAGACCTAACTTTGATTCCAGACTCAGTCAGAGAGATTAAATGAGTAATTTGGAGTCCTCCAGCATCCCAAGATGCAGTGCTTCCAGCCCTCACCTCCATCCCCAGAGCAGGGATGGAGCTCAGGTATTCTGGCTCCTAGCTGCCCCCCTGCTTGCCAGGCTTCTATGGGCAAGTCAGAGCTGTGCTGGCAAGAAAAGGTATTAACGTGTGACTGCTCACAACATGTTCTACCTTTAGCACCAGTTAACACTCCACACATTTAGTATGGTTTTAGTGTAATGTGCAACTTCACCTTCAGATCCCGATCTGTGAAACTGGGCTAACACAGCACCATGTGTCATGAGAACAGCATCCATTAATGACTGCAAGGTATTCAGGTGTTACAGTGAAAACAGTCATTTAAGAATCTAGATACATGTTACTTGCATGTACAGCACCAAGCACAATGGGTGCCTGATCCTGAACTGGGGCATTATAGAAATAATAATGAAATAAATAAAGAAGGAAAGAATAATAATACTGTCAGGTTTGACCTAGAAACCACTACACATAGCCCAAGCAAAAGTCTCTGTTATGTAACTAATGTCCAACTGCAATGATAAGGAGAAGACAGTCTTAGATAAAGGAGGCTTGAAAACAAAAACAGAATTAGTGGACTAGGGCAAAGGACTGATTTAAATATTAAGATTCACACCCCTAGGTGGGGAGAAAGTATGCTAATGAAACATACATGTATGGAAATGAGATACATAGCTAAAACACAGGTATAGAGACATGCTCAGTAAAGAACTCCTTGCGTCACTCCCTTATAATCAATTAGCAAACAAGAATGCTTATGAAGGTCCAATACTCCTGTATAAAAGATGCTTAGTATTGAGAATCTGTGTGCTTGTTACGTGAAATTATTCCGCTTGCACCTTGTATTGCTAGCAATAAATCTTTATACTTTCACCCCTGGTATCTTTATTGGCTTTTGCATACTGGGCACGATCCCAGACTTGAGCTGGGGCTCAACAGTACTAGCTCCCCGTTGGGGTTCATGCAGTTTTCTGCTCTTCTCCTTACTCTCAGTTCGACACGGTGATACTATAATAGCAACATATTTAAACCTACAATAGGGCATTCCAACCAGCTTCAGTTACTGCCAAGATCAATACATTCATACATCCGTGGAAGCAAGTGTGGTGCCAGCTCATTCAGAGTAACATTAGCATTGTTTCCCTTTGTCGTCTCTAAATCAAAGCCAGAAATACCACGTTGTTCCACGGCACCTGCATAAACACCAATGGGAAAAGCCTCGTTTTACTCAGTTAAGTTACATGTCCCAAGCCCTTTTCTTTGTAAAAAACGAGCAGAGTGAGTGACGCCAACAGAACGAGTTAGTCCACTTCACAGAGCAAACCTGCAGATAAGGGGCTTAGAGACTTGGATTGGGGTTGTGGAAACCCATGCTCATTACCTGCCATCAGGAAACAGCTCCTTTAAAATGCTCCTGCATTCACTAATGACAGCGCAGCTCAGCTTCTCCTTTTACTTTGAAACCAAGTCGGGGCAGCAGAAGGAACATGTTCTCTTGTCTTGACAGCTCGATCAGCTCCTTCAACAAGTGGCATTGTGAGTGATCTCCCTTTGAAGCAGCAGCGGTGAAGCAAGTGGTGCTGGTGTAAGATGGTGGCATAGATCCCACCGGGGGACCTTTCCTGAACGGAAACTGAAACAGGTAAAATACTCCAGGGTTTTCATCCAAAAGAAACGGTGCTGACCTGGATTTGTAAGAGGCGCTATTAAGACCCACTAACCTAATGACAAGCTCATAGAAATCAGGAATGAAAAAGAGCTTTGAGGTTGTGCAGACCAGTACTGTATATTTTGAAAGCTAAATCTGAGTAATATGTTTTGTTTTCAGGTAAGGGTTAAACAGCAAACCTGTATACTATGGTGCAGGGAAGAGATTTGGTAGCAAATTTGGGTCTTTCTTGCTTGTATCTCAACTATCCTGAGAATGAAACATGCTAAGGAGTCTAGACACTGTTTTCTGCTGGCCGATCTATCAGCACCAACACCAAAATTAGAGCTGGTTGAAAATCTTCCATTAAAAAAAAAATGTGTTTAATGTAAAATTGGAGGTTTGCTCAAATGAAAATTCCCACAGGAACTGGATGCTTTACTTGATATCTATCAATAATTTCTCCACTAAACTTTTCAGTTTTGATTTCTGAAAACTAAATTCGGTGTTTTAGTTCTGGGTTTTCCAGTGCAATCTGAGATGTTCTTCCAAAAAAACTTACTTTATTTTTTATTTTTTTGTGGAAAATTTCAACAGAAAAAAACAAAGCTGTTCTTAAGCATCCTTTCTGGGCTTCCTGACAGGAAAACCACCAGAGCAAATGAAGAGAGAGAGAATGGTTGTAAGGGGGAAGAAACGGAGGTCACAAAATTAAAGAAATTAGAAAGTCCTTGGTTTTAAAGTCATATGGGACCACAAGGATCAGCTAATCTGACCTGTAGCTTGATAAATCATTGAATTTCCC
>NW_005842817.1:171726-203266 GCF_000455745.1 Alligator sinensis | reverse complement strand
CCCCCCCCCCCCCAAACCCTGAATGAAAGCATTTTTTTCTGGCAAGATATCTAAACTTCTCTTCAAGAATCCAAGTGACAGTGAACCCAGCACCTCTACTGCTCCATTGCCTGCAATGCTATTGAAGTGCATCTGTCTACAAGGTCCAAACCTGTTTCAAGCTTGTATTGCCTTGCTTTGCCTTTTTGTTTTTTGCAAGACTGAAATGCTGCTCCTATCAGATCTTTTCAAGCACAGTGATCAAGTCACTTTTCAGCCTTTTCTTTGGTGAACTGAGCAGAATGAACTCCTTAAATGTTGCACTATATTGTTTTGCAGTCCTTCCTGGTGAGGTTAATGTTTTGTTGCGGCTATTAAGTCCCTCTTTGAGTTGTCTTGGAGGCAAGATTAAGCAGTGCTAGGTGTAAAGGGCTGTGATGTCCAGAGGTGAGGGAAAGAAGGAAGGAAATGTTGAATTTCCTTGTGCTTTCCCATCGTGATCTCAAGTTTTTATGTTCTCTTCTCCTTAGGTAGATTTAGCTATCAAATGTTCCACATGTGGAGGGTGTTTGCCTTCTCTTCTGTACTTATGTTGACACAGTGCCTCTGAAAAGTTTTATTAGCTCTAGTCTCTGGGTTTTTTTAACCACTTGCATATAAATGACCAGTCCCAGTCACCTTGCAAAGTAAATGTAACGGCTCATTACCATACATACAACTGATTACTCTAGTGATAATTTTGACATATTGTTGAAATAATGCTTTTGTGCAGTTTCATGGCATGCTATCTGAGCCCAAAAGCATGAACAAAGACCATTTGTGTCGTGATCACCAATACTGTTATCAATTTGCTTTGGTATACGTGCAGCTTTGCTTAAATTGTGATTTGGTGAAAACCCAGGGAAGTTAAATCACTTTTTAGCAATGCCATAGTACCTAATGTATTAGAAGGAAAGATTAGAATAGATAATATCAAAACAATGCATGTATTTCTCAGACAAATAATCTTTCTTATGACGTGTTACACATGCAGAAAAGAAAGCATCTTAAATTTCATTGTACTGAAGCAATACAAAAAATGTAAAAAATTACTTTTTGTGTAATGCATAGTTAACTTGTACAACTCATTGCCCCAGGAGGTTGTGAAGAAGATAGTATAACTGGGTTCAAAAAAGAATTAGACAGATTCGTGGCAAACAGGCCCATTAATAGCTATTAAACAGAAGAGTCCAAGGATGTCATGAAGGACCGATGATGGTGGATGTATAATAAGGGCAGGGAGAGTATAATAAAGGATATAGTTCACTCTAGATATTCCCTGTTCATACGCTCTCCTTCTAAAGCATCTTCTACTTCCACCCCTGGACACAGGATACTAAATGGATGGATGGACCACTGGTCTGACCTAGTACAGCACTAATGTTCTTAATACCATATTTTTGTAAACACAACACATATGAGTAAGATACACACCCCAGAATAAGATACACACCTTGTTTTAGGAAATGCAGAATGAAGAGGAAAAGTTTTTTTCCATACTTATTCCTGCATAGAGCAGGGACAGGACTAAGAAGTCTGCAAGGCTGCAAAAAGGGAGGAAGGAGAGACCAGGAGTAGCTAGTGAAGAGCAACATTGCCAGAAACAAGGTTAATTTAATTAGTGAAACATCAAGGCCGTTACAAAGGAGAGACATTTGTTAACACCTGTGGAATGAAGAACAATGAGCAATTAAGTCAACTGACTCCCCCACTTGCTTGAAAAGTAGCACCACTGCTGCTGCTGAACAGTTGATTATGGAGCAGGAATCAAAGCAGGCGCTTCTGTTTTAGGCAGAAAAGTCAGCTTCCCTGCTTAAGAGGTGTATCCCAATTTTGGAGGGCTGACTTTTGGGGAAAAGTTTGTGAGAAAATATGATATTTAGACTCTGTACTTGTTTAATTAAAAGGTATATTTGATAAAATATTTCAAATATTTCATAACTAAGATGAATGTTTTAGAGCTTACTTGACTCATAAATAAATACAAATATGAGTTGGCAATCTATGTGTATACCAAACTTATGGATAATAGGTAGCTGGACTTGCATAACTACATAGATGGTCTCTCTCTGGGCACATCTGCACGTTCCTTCATGTGCAGTAGTTACTACACATTTAGTTTACTACTTGCTTAATGAAGTACTAACTAAATGCACAGTAACTGCAGTTACTGCACAGTAGCACCAGCACACCATTTTTTAGTGATGGTTACTGCACAGTAGCCTAATACTACTGTGCAGCAGTGTATTAGCATGGTTTTTGCCCAGCATGCTACTGTGCAGTGTTATTGGGCTGCTGCACATCAAGTGCCTCGTGTAGATGTGCCCTCGGAGAACAGAATCTGGTCTGTGTTGTTTGCATTTCCGTGTAAACTTGTGTCTGGAATAATGGGATATGCAAAATTACTCAAAACTCTGTCTAGTTTCGTATCAACCTTGCTTTTCCATGCCGAACAGTATTGTCCTGTTGTTTCCTCCCACCATCTCTCTATCAACCTGTTGTTTATTAGAGCTGTTGCCAACCAGTTCCTCAGAAGGTCTATCATGATATGGAAGATGTGTTCACGAAACAGCTTTTGGAGGCTCTAAATACTGCAGGAAATGTCCAAGGCATTGAGATTTGGCCCTTCTGGGTTTTAATCAGCGTCCCTAGAGCATCTGTAAAGATAGTTCTTTGGCTTTTCTTCCTCATGCTCATTAAAATACAATTCTTAGGGATTGCTCTTTGGGGATCTTTTCTTCCTTCACCACCAGATGTTCATCCCAGAGACAAGCAATGCCTATAGGTATGTCTATATCATGACCTGAGAGACATTTCACCACTGACAGAATAAGCCCCATCTACCCACTCTTGTTGCACTTCTATCTACCGTGGAAATAAGGCAGTGAGGACGCTCTGATGGCATCTCAAGCCACCAGCATTGAACATGCTGGAACCCCAAGTGCTGAGTGCGATGCTGGGGCTGCCACTGCTTCATTTCTGGATTGAGGTAAACAGCATGGAAATGGATGGTTAGGGCTAATCCCTTCAACAATTCAGCTGAATTTTCTGCTGCTCTGGATTAAAGCAGCAGTGACTTTTGTAGGTGTCATCCTGAAACCCAAATCAGCAGGATGGCTGGTTTTCTGGTTTCCCCCGGCCTAGCCAAACACAGTGCAGTCCCAAAGGATCTTCACTCCATCATGTGTTGCTGAATCAGGTTTGTTGGTCCAACCATTTCTGACCCCTACGCAGATGGAAGAGCACTGGCTACTTGGTTGGGCCTTTCCTAGTACGCATTTTTTGCCATTGTTAAGCAGCTGCTGACAGTATTGGGTATCATCCTAGCACATGTTGCATTTTCACCATTTGTCTGTGGTTTCAGGCACAGTATTCCAGCCAACTTATGTGTGAAGCCCATAATGATGGTTACAGCTGATAGGTTCAAGTGGTCTGCTCTTAACCATGTAGAAGAACCTTCATCACCATTTTCAAGAAGTTTCCATGAAGGGGCTTCGCTTCTTGTCCCTTTAAACAGGCTTCATATCCTGCTTGGGTTTTCTTCCTGACTTTCTCCATGATTCTTTCCTTACATATTAACATTAAAGTCAGCATAGTATTTTATGTATTTAAAGAGCGCACAATTCCCTTTAAACACAAGACTCTCAGTTCTCTTCAGCCTCCTTCCTCTTTTCCAGTTAGGTGCATTCAGTCTCTTGACATCTGCTCTTGAGTGTAAAGCACTCTGTAGGCTGACTAGTTGTCTGGTGATCATCCTAACCACCCCTGTTCTTCCAGAGTCCAATCTGTCATCACAGTAGTGTAAGATATAACTGGACTGGCAAAGTTATGAATTGCTTCATAGAGGCTGTTTCTATTAAGCTTAGATTTCCAGAGTTAATAGTCTCTTGTATTCCAGTGTAGTTTCTCTTTTAACATCAATTGTGCTGATGGAGTCATGTTCCAAAAAGCCAAGGTGTTTGTAGCTATCTTCAAGAGATAACTTCCTCTGGTGCTAAGTTCATATAATTCCCCCTTTAGAGTTTGTGGTTCTTGTTGATGGCTACAGTAGCACATTTGTATAGTCCAATGATGCTCAACCAGGGTGCTCTGAGATCTTTTTAAGGTGCCACTCAAGATCAGCACTTTTAGGTCTACAAATATCTACATGATTCATATGTTAAACCCAGAGAGTTCAAATGGGAATCTATGGGCATTTATACACATACCTTTTCATGCTGCAACACACCGGAGATCCGATTCATCAGAGGAGACCCAATTAATCAAGCCTACTCCACATGTGAATTGATGCGCACTGCACTGCGTCGCATGCAGTTGTATAAACGGCGAAATGCGTGTCAGCGTGCGGAAAATGATGGCAGTGCACTTTTGAACTAAGACACCTTCTATGTGTTTTAGTTCAAAAGCGCGCCATTGCCATTTTCTCAGCGCTGATGCACATTTTGCTGTTTAAACAAATGCATGCGCCACAGCATCAGGCACTTTTCAAAGCTCCTGGCGCTGCGGCACAAGCACGTGTGCAAATACCCAGTAGTGCCAAAAACCTTCTGACCTATGCCTTTTTCAGTTCCTTGCAACAGCTCTTTGTAACAGAATCACTCTATCATTTTTCTGTACTTAGAAAATAAATGAAAGCTAACAGCTGGCATTTTCTAAGGGGTGCCTAGAGTCAAAAAGATTGAGAAATACTGGTCTAGCCCAAGGTCTCTCACCTATACAGATAGTTCAGTGTCATCTAAAAAATCTTTACCTCTCTAACTCTTTTGAATCAGTGTTCCCCGTGAGTTTTCAAAAGGAGTGTCTATTCTATATATGAATGATGGAGTTTTTGTCTTGTTTTTCATCTTTCGTTGTTAACAAGGAGGGGCAGCAGCTAGGAGAGACATAGTAGGACCACACAAGACTGTGATATGCTCAGAAGATGAGTGCAGAAAATCAGAGGCTACATAGGACGGGGGCAGGAGGGGTGGATTCTTCTGTTGTATTTATTTATTGCTTTATTTAATGTTCCACACAAAAAATAGTTAAGCTGTAACATTTGACCTGTGGATAAAAACTCCCCCTTCTCCACTGAGCTGTGCCTCAAATTCAAACATCCATTCAGAAACACTCATGGCAGGAGAGTAAATATAATGACGGGGGACTAAACTGAACAAGTTTCTTTTTCTGCAACTGATACAGGCAATGTTGGCTGCTTTACAGGTTTCCACATGCTTGTTCCCTTTGTGAAAGTTTTTCTAGATGCCAGGACTAGTAGCAAGGCAGCAATTCTTATTTAGAAGTTAATGCAGCTCTAGTGTGAATAATAATGATAAATTGAACCATTTTCCCTAAGTCAAAGCAAAGTACTTGAAGCTGGCCAATAAAAGGGTAATTAGAGATTCATAGATTTTATAGACACTAGGGCTGGAAGGGACCTTGGAAGATCAGTGACTCCAGCCCACTATCCCAGATGAAAATATCTGGGGGTTGCACATACTCAGGGTATACTGGGAGTACATTGTTGCACTTACAAGCCTGATTTTTAAACCTAGTGCTTTAAGAATTGATACAACACTTGGTTGACTAGTAGCAGAAAAGGCTTGCTTTAATAACTATGAACAAGCTATAAAACTAAATGACAGAAAAAGGACTCTTTCTTAGTATTCAGTAAATGAGCTATATTACCACATAGTCCTCATATTAGCTGCAGGAGATTTTTACCCAAGCAGGCAGGAAGCGGTTCTTGTCTTTACAGCTTTCACAGACCATGGGTCCTTCACTTCTGAGCTGTTTTTGGGGGGGGGTTTGGGCAGGGGCAAATCCTATCTATCTATCTATCTATCTATAGAAAATATCTGTCTATAGATAGATATAGTTATATATATTTGATATAGTCAAGATAACTATATGATATAGTCAAGATATCATATATATATATATATACACAGTAAAAGCTGCATTATCTGGCACTTTGCCACCCGGAATTGTCTACTAACCGGCATCTGTGATAGATACCATGTTGGTGTTCGGGACACAGCCGAGTGGTGTCACTAGTGGCAGTCTCATCCACCATCTGCCATTGTGATCACATTGTGATCACGTTGAGCTTGTGCTTGTGTTTTTGATCACGTTGTGATCGTGTTGAGCTTGTGCCTGTGCTTTTGCTGTGACTTTATTGCTGAATATCTTGCCCATCCTGCAACTATGGCTACCAGTACTCTGTCAACAAGCGGAGGACAGAAGTGAAAGCATGTTGTTTTGACGATTGCGCAGAAATTGGACATAATTAAACACCTGGAAAAAGGAGAAAACAGGAACAGGTTGATTCAGGAATTTGGTGTTGGCTCATCTATGATCTATGACACCAAGACGCAGAGGGCAGAGTTACTCCAGTTCGTGATGAATTCTGAGATGAGTAAAGCAATTGAGCAACGCCGTACTTTGCACAAACCAAAATTGGAACAATTACGCAAGATATTGTACGAATGGTTTGCCTTAAAACATTTGGAGGGAGCTCCAATTTCTGGCCCAATGCTGATTGAAAAAGCAAAATAGTTCTTTCAACAAATGGGAATGACCGAGGCCTGTGTTTTTTCAGATGGATGGTTGTCTTGCTTCAAACTTTGCCATGGTATCAGAAGGCTTGATGTGTCTGGAGAAAAAAAACCTGCTGATCATGAGGCTGCTGAAAAATATTGTGGATTTTTCCAGAAATTGGTTGTGGAGCATGGTGTATCCCCAGAGCAGATCTATAATGCTGATGAAACTGGCCTTTTTGGTGTTGTTTGACAACTTCTACCCTGCCTGGTGCAGGTGAGGTCGGTGCAGCTGGTTTTAAGCAAAGCAAGGACCACCTGACTGTACTTACATGCGCAAATGCAGCGGGCACACACAGAATCAAGTTGCTAGTGGCTGGAAAATGCAGGTGACCAAGAGCATTCAAGGGTGTCATTCATCCACCTGTTGAGTACAAGGCACAACCTAATGCATGGGTGGACAAGGACATTTTTTTTTTTTTTCTTGGTTTCACCATGTCTTTGTACCAGCAGTGATAGAGCATCTGAAGAAACTTGGAAAGCCAGAAGACAGAAAAGTTATTCTGATTTTAGATAACTGTCAAGCTCACCCTCCTGAAGCACAGTTAGTGTCCGGAAATATTTTTACCATCTTCCTGCCTGCAAATGTCACCTCGCTCATACAGCCTATGGATCAGGGAATTATCAAAAACCTGAAATCCATCTACAGAAGGGATTTTATGAGGAAGCTACTCAACTATGAAGGCAGTCTCTAAGAATTTCAGTCGCAGTTTACCATTAAGGATGCAATTTTCAATGTGGCATGTGCCTGGTGTGCTGTGAAGAGTACAATTTTAAGGAAGGCTTGGAGAAAACTGGACAGCAGTGATGTTTGCAGAGGGATCTTCTGATGAAGAAGAATTTGCAGGTTTCAATGTGAGACATAAAGAGAATCATTAAAAGAGATTCTTGATGTCCTTCAAAACGCTGACCCCACTAACCCACTCACTAAACTCAAAAATACTGAACTTGAAGAGTGGGTGAACAATGATCAAGAGCTTGATGTTGCACAAACCTTTACTGATGCTGAAATTATAGAAAAGGTTGTGCATCCTGATGGATCTACTGCACCTGAACAAGACTCAGAAGAAGAAGACCGCAGTGAAGAAACTAAAGTGGCTTGAGCTACTGCTGCACAATCTCTGGAAACATTCTTGAAATGTGCTGAGCCAGCAGTCTTTTTCTTCTGCTCAGGAAGTGATGCAACTTCATGTTGTGCACAAAATTTTCCTGGAAAAAAAGGCAACTGATTTGCAGGCAGGCAGACGTCCGCCGCTTGCTTCAAAGAGCTTCAGCAGCTTGTGTCAAGGATCAAATATTGCGCTCCGAAGCAGAGCCACGTTCTGAGGCTACCTCTGATCCCAACGTGCCTTCAGAAGCAGCTGAGGGGCAGTAATAGTACAGTATACTATTTACTTTATTCTTCCCTATAGCATAGTTAAAATATTTAAAGTTAAAATATTAGAAGTTGTTAGATCACAGTTAAAATGTTATATTAAAAGTTAATGTTATATTAAAATGTTATATTAGACTTTATTATATCATAGTTAAAATGAAGGCTTAGTTTCTTTCTTGAAAAAAAACTCAGATAACTGGCATATTTGATTAACTGGCATCCCCCATTCCCCATGGATGCTGGTTAACAGAGCTTTTACTGTGGTTATATGTGTGTGTGTGTGTGTGTGTGTGTGTGTGTGTGTGTGTGTATAAATATAGATATATATAGTTATAGATATATATACAGCGTCCCGCATAAGCATTTCTTCTCACACCTTAAAATGCATTTAAAGCCCGCACCCCCATTACAATAGTTGCACTCATCTGCCGTCCTTTCTCTAACACTGTCTCTTAGTTGTCACCCCGATGTTGGGGTTTACATTCTCGGCTTATTCACTGTCACTGTTGCTTCTGCTGCTGCTGACACTGCTGCTGTCATCATCGCTGTCTCGAGGTCCGGTTGTATCGCTGTCATCTTCGTTATCCCTGGCCACTCTCCCTCTCAGAGTGCCTTTGAACAGTCTTTGCCAAGTGTCTCTTTGGCAGGTAGAATTGGCTGCATCTTCTCCATCCTCTCCCACCAATTTCCAGTAGTAGGACTGGAGTTCACTCAGAGCTGGGTGCAGGATGGCTACTTGATCTTCCCTGGACTACACACCTTGCTGGCAGTTTTGTCTTGCTTTTTATACTGTTTTAATTGTATGGCTTCAAAGCATTTCTTCTTGATAGTTTGTTAATCAAAGTCCGAACAAAGCAGGCAAGAACAAAATTAACATATTACAATTGTGTCCTGTTGTTTGGGTGCTTGGTTTGCTTTTGCAAGTTTTTGATCAGTTTGGAATCAAATGGGATTAATTGAATGAGGTACTTTAGGGAGTTAATCCCAGAAATGGAGATAGTGAAGATCAGAGGCCATTGGATACAACAAGTGCGAGTTTCAGGAGAGTACACTGGTTTGGCATAATAAACATTTAAACAGTTGTAAAACTTTAGATAGATATTGGATGTTTGCTTTTGGAAGTATGCCTTAATCAAAGCGGGAATGTCATAAACCGGATATATTTACAGTCACATTTTCAATGCACTTTGGCTTCTCCTCTCTTACAGGCTTTGCTTTGAAGTGAATATTTTAGTTCTTTTGTTTCCTTTAGGGACACACAACTCAATTGAAATGTACATGTAATTTGTAGTTTTCTCTATAGGTCATGTGGTTTTCTAGCTTGCTCTCTGAGTCTTGTTATACACATGTAACGAGCGTGTCAGCTATCTGCCAATACTTTTAACTATCACTTTTATTTTTTAGGCTCAGGCGTGGTAGAAGGTTGAGGACTGTTATCATGACTGTTATCATCTTGTGGCACATGGGTCTGGTATTGAGTACTGCAAGCTCCACTTTCTCTATGGATAATGGGTTGCAGCCATTTGCGGAGTTTGATTTTCTTTGTGGCAGACTTGTCACCACAACCCAATCTTGCCCCAGCCACTGTCCTGCATTTTTTTTTACAAGAGGCAAACACTTGTTATTTTGATCTGGTATTTCATGTCCAAGCTTTTACAGTCATCGTGTTCAAATTCCATGTCATGGAAGAAAACAAAAAATAGTCCCCCTTATTTTTTCTCTGTGGTCTGTCTTTCACCGAATAGAGGAATGGCCATAGTTCAATCCAAAGTGTTACTTTTCAGTAGAGTTCATTGATGTTTTTCACCTATATAAATCAAGAGAAAAGATTCTAACCTGTTGCTGTCTTTTCCTTCTAGGCCCTTCAACAAACCATTAAGCAAGATGCCATCCCTGGGCACTTTAGCCTTCTGCTTCCAATTTCTAATGGTTGCTGCATCTTCCCAACCTTCACTTGATCTGACCCTTGACTCAGCTGTCCATGCCTCAGTGAGTAGCCTTTCCCCGTCTGCTGGTTTTTGGTTTGCTGTAATACCTTGCTTCTGCACAGCACTTCCCAAGTGGGTATACTGACCTCAGAGGAGGCCAGTATCATGATTAAGAGTCTACTCAATTCATGATCCCACGGAAACCATGAAATCCAGGATTGTCCACAAAATCAACTTGAAAAAAAATGTAATAAAAATAAAGGCCTTCAACACTCTCTCTCACCCCATTCTCATTAAAAAATTAGGCAACTGTGGCATCGATGCCTACATTCAGATGGGTCACTAACTGGCTGGAGGGTAACACCCAGAGAGTGGTGGTGGATGGGTCATTTTCGACCTGGAGGGATGTGGGCAGTGGGTCCCCCAGGGCTTGGTCCTCAGCCCCACACTGTTCAACATCTTCATCAACAACTTGGACGGGGGAGTGAAAAGCACCTTGTTCAAATTCACGGATGACACTAAGATGTGGGGAGAAGTGGGCATGCTGGAGGAGAGGGACAGGCTGCAAGTAGATCTAGACAGGTTACAGGGGTGGGCGGACGAGAACAGGATGGGTTTCAACACTGACAAGTGCAAGGTGCTGCACCTGGGGAGGAAGAAGCAGCAGCAGACCTACAGGCTGGGGAACTCCCTTCTTGTCAGTGCAGAGGCGGAAAAGGATCTTGGAGTCATTATTGATGCCAAAATGAACATGGGCCGACAGTGTGGGGATGCGGTCAGGAAGGTCAGCCGTACCTTGCCATGCATTCACAGGTGCATCACGAGCAGGTCCAACTAAGTGATCCTCCCCCTCTATGCGACACTGGTCAAGCCGCAGTTGGAGTACTGCGTCCAGTTCTGGGCCCTGCACTTCAGGAGGGATGAGGACAGCATTGAGAGGGTCTAGAGGAGGGTCACTCGCATGATCAGGGGGCAGCAGGGAAGTCCCTACGAGGAGAGGCTACGGGACCTGAACCTGTTCAGCCTCCACAAGAGAAGGCTGAGGGGGGATCTGGTGGCCATCTACAAACTGGCCAAGGAAGACCAGCAGACTATGGGAGAGTCCCTGTTCCCCCGAGCACTACCGGGAGTAATGAGAAATAATGGCCATAAGTTGATGGAGAGTAGATTCAGGCTAGATATCAAGAAGCACTACTTCACAGTCAGGGTGGCTAGGATCTGAAACCAACTTCCAAGGGAAGTGGTGCTCGCTCCTACCCTGGGGGTCTTCAAAAGGAGGCTAGATAATCACCTAGCTAGAGTCGTTTGACCCCAGCACCCCATGGCAGGGGGTTGGACTTGATCTGCTCTGACGTTACCTACTATGAAACTAAAATGCTGGCTCCCCAGTTGGACCCAGTGGTCCTCACTGCTACTGCAGCCCAGCCCCTGGTGGGGGAGTTAGGTGCCAGGTGGCAGGAAGGGCAACAGACAAGATGGTGGCAGTCCCTCGTGCCTCCTCCCCCAATGGGGCCTCTCCACCAATCAGCACTGAGGGGCGGAGCTTCCAGAACACACCCAGGAAATATCTGTGGAATTTGCTATTTATGCCACAGTCAAGCTGTGAAAATTGTTTAGTTACTCCACGATTTAAATAGACCCTTATTCCTGGTTCCCATTTCATGTGAGGGGGAAACTGAAGACACATTTACTTTACTTACATACCATGTCAGGGACCACCAGAGTGAAGCATGCTGCAGCTACTTTATGCCTGCCACCTCTACAAAGTGTATGGCTTGGCATATGCCAATACACTCTCTTGAGAAAGAGGCATCTAAGAAGGTCTTGTTGGCAGGTATCAGCACCACATTAAGATGGCTACATTACTTTTGTTGTGGGAGTGAATGCATGCAGAACAAGGCCAGTATTCCTCATCCAGGTGCTCTTTGGCATGGTACCTACACAGCAAAGCCCTGGACTGAGGTATTTGAGGTCTTCCCCGAACAACAAGTGTATGCAAAAGTCTGTCACCGTCGGTCTATGACTATATGGTTTACTTTAACTTGCATGATCATAGACTGGGAGTGACATGCACAAATGTTTGCTGGTACTGGGAGCCATGCAGGGAACCTGGTATAAATAACTCAGAGTGGTGGGGAGGGGCAGGCAGGATCATAGGGGCTAGAGGGTCTGGGGGTGGGTTGGTGGGTCTGAGGGGGAGGGAGTTGACAGGATTGGGAGGGATGGTGGTTTCAGGGGGGGTTGGTGGGTCCATGGGAGGGGTTGTCTGTCTGGGGATGGGAGAGTCCAGTGGTTAAAAAAGCCCAGTCAGGGGCATAGGAAAAGCACAACCCCAGGGTTGGGGTGAGTGGCTGGGTTTCCTGACCCTGGGGCTACACTCCAAAAATGAGCAGATGTTCACTGGATGTGGTTAACCTGTTCCCCATCTAAGTTAGTTCACCTACTCAGGTGAACTTAGATTGGGGCTGCCATTTTTGGCCCAGTTTGAATGCCCCAAATGTCTGTATAGATGGGAATTTAGATTGACTTAACCCTAGTTAGGTCAATCTAAATGTAACATCTGCGTGTACCCAGTGAGAAAACTAAGAATAAAGCAGTCTTTCTTTTGAGTCTCTCTTCCACGTCA
The DNA here is from genome assembly GCF_000455745.1 of Alligator sinensis. NCBI lineage: Eukaryota > Metazoa > Chordata > Crocodylia > Alligatoridae > Alligator > Alligator sinensis. The sequence goes on along the minus strand of NW_005842817.1, from coordinate 190,741 downwards.
TATCCATTGGACTAAATTGGAACAACTTAAGAGACTGTTGCACCACAGTAGGCCTTTACAATGTTAAGACATAGACAGAGGAATAAAATACTTTAGAGGCTGCAGGAATAACCTACTACAGTCAGCAATATAGCCCTAATTCAATTCATTCAGTGGAAACGAAGCTATTCTTTGTTTTAACTGGCTTCTCACCAGGTTAGACTCTAGGAGGTTTAACGTACTTGAGCTTAAGTCCTTGTTCTATGTACTAAGGCTGGGTAGCAGCTATATGGATACTCTTGTAGACTTTGTCCTGCTCCTTGTGTCTTGGAAGCAGTGCCCAGGGAACATAAATACAAAACTCCCAGTCCTATGCACATACTTTTTTGTCCTGCAGTGCACTGGAGATCTGCCACTTCAGAGCAGACTTGATTCATCAAGTCTGCTCTGCACGCGAGCTGATGCGAACTACGCTACACCGCGTGCAGTTGTATAAGCGGTGAAATGTGTGTCAGTATGCAGAAAATGGCAGCGGTACGCTTTCGAACTAAAGCACCTTCAATGCACCTTCTACCTGTAATCTCTGCCGACCGCCAACCAGGGAGCAGAGGAGAGAGGCCAGCTCAGCTGTGGAGCAGAGAGCCCTGCCCAGCCCGGAGAGCATACCAGGATGCTGGCATTTAGTTTAAACCAGGAATGGGTCTGGGACAGACATTGCATAAACGGGTTTGACCCAAATCAGTTAAGTCTGATATTACATTCAACCAGGTTTATCTCAAACCGGTTTCAGCCATCTTCAAACCAGTTTATGTGCACTGAACATCTGTTCTGTTACAGGTCTAAACCAGTTTCTGATCACTTAAACTGGTTTGTGTGTAATGTCTGTCCCTAGCCCTAGGGTAAAATATGACAGTTACTGATGCAATAGATCAGAAGAGGAACTGAAGGCTACTTCACCTGTCTGAAACTAGGGGGACGGAAGTGGGTTTAGTTCAGTCAATATCTTGTAACCATTGTAGATAAATTTAGCCAGACAAAAGGCAAGTATCATTTTTGAAGGAAAAAAAATATCCCTTGTGAATTGTGATATTCAGGGACCAGCTCTAATCACACTCAGATGGTTCCATGATTTAAAGAAGTGTTTTAAGAGCTGCCAAGTTATTCAGCACCTCTGTAAATAAATGTCTTAGCTAGCTTCAACAAACTGGCAGCACCATGAGTTTCCTGTCTCTACTTGTTTTTAGCCCTTCTTGCTAACAATGATGACAGTGTATTTTGGGGCAGAGTGTAAAAACACGTTCTGCATGTGCTGGCCTGCACTCTGGGTGAACTTGGTTGTGCTGTCTCTTCTGCCACTGCTGCCCTGGTTAACACAGGCTAGGACAGCCGGTGAAATAGGTGGCTGATCTGCTGCCTGACCTGAAGGCAAAAGATTGCAAGTAACTGGGGTGGTCCTTTACAGGAGGGGAAAACCCCTGATAAAATCCTGCAGTAGGGCTCTAGGAGTGGGTGGACCTGACATTGAGATTTTAAACAAGCCAAATAACTGTTTATCTCCTCAACCCTGTGCTCTTTCCCAATCCCATCCTATCTGGGCTGACTTCTCTATTTCAGTCTGGGGCTTCCAAGAGCCCAAGCTCCCCCTTTCTGCATCCATATCCTTGGCAGGAATCATATGGAGCAGGGCACTCACCGGCAGCATCCTCCCACTACTGCTACATCTTCTCCTCTCTGCTGTGAAAAGACTCTGTCGTGCCCCAGCATTGATGCAGAAGGGGGTTGTAGTGGCAGGAAATTTGGTCTAGCGGTTAGTGCCTGAGCTAGGGGCAACCATAAATTCATAAGATCAAAAGGGACCTCAAGGCTCATCTAGGCCAATTATCTATGGAGATGCAGGATCCCTGTTCCTTATGCTCACTTCTCTGCTCTGCCATAAACTTCCTGTGAACCTTGTGTTTGGCACAACTGAGCTCCTCAAAACACCCATTCAACTGGTGCTCAGGTTTCCACTGGTGAGCCTATGCCAAGCTACTTACGCTTTGATACACCCAAGTTGCTGAGTGACCTACCTAAAGCCAAGCCCTGGCAGGAATCTCAGCCAAGAGGTTCCTCCACCTACCTTGGTGGTGGCCCCAGCCTGGTGAGCTCTCACTGAACCTAACCCCCAACACAAGACAACTAGCAGTGAACCTATATGAGGAAGAGCCATTCTCTCCTCACATACTCAATAGCCTAACAACTAAAGCACTCATCTGGGGGCAGAAGAGCTAGGTTTGAACCTCTGTTCTGCCTGATTTTTAGCAAGCAGTGGGAGGCAGGTCTTGCATCTTGCAGCGAGGTGCTCTAATGAACAGGTTCTTGGGAATCCTGGCATGAGTCTCTTAATTTCTTCTGAAGCTGCCTACCTTGTAAAATCAATTACAGTAAAATTGAGTTAATTAGTCATAGGGTCAACTTGCCATAAAGTTCTTAGAGTTGGTACACTGAATCCCTGCCAGCGTCCCACTGATTTGTTCATAAAACAATAATTCATCATGTGTTCAAGCACAATTAGTCATTTCCAAATGCACACACCTAGTAAATCACAATGGAATTTGACCCTGATAATTAGCCAGAATAAGTGATCTATGCCCTGTAGAGCACCTGTCAAACCAGTTGATATTTGCAGAGCACTGAATACTCTTTAGTTTGTCATGGTTCAGCAAGACATAGACAATCAACCATTCCATTTTATAGCTTTATCTTCTATTTTAGTGATGAACTCATGTAAGAGTGCACAGCAAAAATCTTTGGCTAAAGCACTCTAAATTTTTGTAATAATTTTTTAACATATACTATCTCATCCATATAATCATACAGTTCTACATTAGCAAGCGTGTGCACAGCTTGTGTTCAGATATATATATCTATATCGATATAGATATCTATTAGGGTGGTGTGAAATTTCACCGGCTGTTTCGTTTCAACACTGTTTCGACTCATTTTGAGGTCGAAACAGTGAAATCAAAATGAAACAAAGGGCTTCAAAACAGCCTCGAAACAAAACAAGGCTAGTCGCAATGTTTCAAAACTTTCAAAATGTTTCAAGTTTCGAAGCAGCCAGCAGCTAGGTGGTGGGAGACAGGGGAGGACCACGGCTGTGCTCCAGGCTGTGCCAGGCGGGGAGCGTAGCCCTGGCTCTCCCCGCCTCCCACGGCCTGGCTACAGGAAGCCAATCAGAGTGCAGGGAAAGGGAAGTCAGCCCCAGCTCAGTTCCCCTCCCCAGCGCTGCAGTCAGGCTGGAGAAGGGAACTGAGCTGGATCACTCAGTTCCCCTCCCCAGCCCTATGATTGGGCTGGGGAAGGCTGATCAGCCCAGCTGAGCAAAGTTCCCCTCTGAGCTTGTTTCCCCAGCCTGATGGTCGCACTGGGGAGGGGAGCTCAGTTCAGCTAGGCTGAGTTCCTTCCCCCAGCCTGATGGTAGCACTGAGCTCAGCGCCAGTTCCCTTCCCTAATTGATCCCAGCACTGGGGAGGGGAATTGAGTGATGGGGCTCAGTTCCCTTCCCCAGCTCCCCGGTCTCAGGTGGCATCCCTGCCTCATCTGGCAGGCAGATGAGGGCCCGCAACCCCAGGAGGACTGACACAGCCCCTGCAGCCCTCCCAGGGTGGGGCCCCATCTGCCTGCCGGATGAGAAAGGCTGTTTCGAGCTTCCCCATTATAGCCTATGGGTGAAACATCAAAACATCATCAAAACGGTATCACTGTTTTGACTAAATGAAATGGAACAGCAGTTTCAAATTGAAACAAAATTCGAAATAAAACACTGTTCTGTCGAAACCTCAAAATGCAAGTCGAAATGTAATGGTGCTGTTTCACACAGCCCTAATATCTATATTGATATAGATATAGATATCTATTTCTATATAGATATATGGATATATATCTCCATCTCTCTGTCTCTCTCTCTCTCTCTCTCTCTCTCTCTCTATATATATATATGTGTGTGTGTGTGTGTGTGTGTGTGTATATAACACATCCAGAGAGAGGGGATGATAATAATCCAAGAGTGAGTAATTATTCAATAATAATAATCCAAGAGCGACTAATCTATATATATATAGAAGGGCCCTTCACCCCTAGCCGCTGACAGACAAAACTCATGACACGGGTGCTTGTGGCACCGATTGTCTCTGTCTTGAGGCAGTTGATTGTCTGTATTTATTCGTTCCTCTCCTTAGTGTGAGGTTTTGTATGTGTTAATAGTAGTTAATTAACTAGTTACATTAGCTAGGTACTGTGTATTGAGCTGGTCCCTGAGTGAATCATGATTGATTGGTAACTGGTAACACAGTAGCTTAGCAGCCAGGCCTGCGGTAGTTCTCCCCAAGACAGAGACAGTCAGGTGCACAAGCACCCATGTCACGAGTTTTGCTTGTCTGCAGCTTGAGGTGCAGTTTCCCCCAAACCCCTGCACTTATCTCCTTGAAGCTTGGCAGGCTTCATGGCCTCAGCAGGGGCCACCACCCCTGCAGTTTTGACCCCCCTGTGTTGTAACACATAGACGTGACATGAGTTCTGCTTTCAAGAATTTGGGGTGCAGTTCCCCCCAAACCCCTGCACCTATCACCTTGAAACTTGGCAAGCTTTTTGGCATCACCAGGGGCCATTATCCCTTCAGTTTTTACCTCCATGTGTTGTAACGCATAGACGTGACACAAGTTTTGCTTTCGAGAATTTGGGGTACAGTTTCCCCCAAACCCCTGCACTTATCTCCTTGAAGCTTGGCAGGCTTCATGGCCTCAGCAGGGGCCACCACCCCTGCAGTTTTGACCCCCCTGTGTTGTAACACATAGACGTGACATGAGTTCTGCTTTCAAGAATTTGGGGTGCAGTTCCCCCCAAACCCCTGCACCTATCACCTTGAAACTTGGCAAGCTTTTTGGCATCACCAGGGGCCATTATCCCTTCAGTTTTTACCTCCATGTGTTGTAACGCATAGACGTGACACAAGTTTTGCTTTCGAGAATTTGGGGTACAGTTTCCCCCAAACCCCTGCACCGATCTTCTTTAAACCTGGCATACTTTATGCTCTCAGTGGAGGCTACCACCCTGGTAAATCTCATCCAAAGATGACAAAAACCAACAAAGTTATAAATATTTCACTGATTCCCCTTTATACCCTATGGCCGGATCTCTCAAGCGGCTCCAAAGCTTTTCCGAACCGCTTCAGAAAGCCTAACAAAGCCAGCGCTTCGACCCAGATGTGCTGCTTTGGACACTGAAGTCTCCGAAGCTTCTCCAGATCCGAAGCACAGTCTGAAGCCTTGCACAGCCCTACTTAGCATTATGTCACTGCCTGTGTTCCTATGTGAAAAGATGAGAAGATCATTTCTTCACTGTTCAAATTGGCTTGGTGCCATTGACTTCCTGGCTTACATAAACTGAGGTTATGACCTTCTATATTAGAGAAATGTATACAAGGGAATAACTGAGTGGACCAGCCACTGGTGTTTATCCCATTGTTTCCTTTACTGGGTGTGTTATGCCAACGAAACAACTGGCGATGGCTCTAACTACCCTTTTCTTCTTTCAGTTGACCAGCGAAAATGGAATTGAAGAGGACGACTTTCAAACCATGCTGCAGAGGCAGAAGCGGGAGGGTGTGTATCACTGACCTGAACAGCCAGTGGCTCCTTATGGGTGACAGAAGAGCAGCTTTCTCAGGGCTTCATTTCTCAATAGTGTGGATTGCAGTGATCAAGCATGGAGGGAGCCCTTAGCAGTTCTGGGTTATGGATAATCATTTGTGACACACAACTCATGTGTTTCTTTGTGTCAAAGGGGACTTTCAGTCTACCCCCTTCACTTTGACTGATTTCAAACCATATAAGTCATTTTTCTGTTGCTTTCCATCCTTTGTGCCTGAGGTCCGAAGAGCGGACCAGGCCCTTGGTCAGCTGAGTAGGCAGAGAGAGCACTCCCATGCAGATACATGCACCATTTGCTGAAAAAAGGGGCCTGCTTGACAGTCATTTGCCCAGGCAAAACCTTTCATTAAGCTATCATTACTGTTAAACAGCTATGAACAATAGAGAAATCAGGCTGCAAGTCTGTTATTATAATCCACTTTAACACGTAGCATTTCAATTTCATCATATTTCTTTCCAGCAGCTCCACTTCGCTATTCCCATTCGGCATACATTGTCAATATTGGATTAAGTTTTACAAGTCCATTGGTACCAATCCAAGATTATTTCAAGAACCTTAGTCTGCCAATCTTAATAAACACCTCGGATTCGATGACAACCATTTCAAACATCAATGTTACAACAGGTGCGTATCTTGAGATCTGTATGTCTTGTGGAGTACAGGGGTTTGTCCATGATTTGATTGCCTTTGCATTTTCATGTAGACATCAGTAAGAGCAGAGCTGCCTGTTCAGAGAAATGAGCAGATGACAGCATGTTCTGTCCTCTGCCTTCCACATCGCTGCTCTTCACAAAAGACTGCCGCTGGCAGCGTGCTGAACAGCGCTCTGTTTCTGCAGAAGGGACACATCAGAGAAACCCCATGCTAAAGCATCTTGTGTTTTTATGAACAAGCAGTCTGATTAACATTTCAGGAAGCTGCAGTTCTGATTATCAAAGTGTTTGCTTCCCACAAACTCACAGTTGGAATGTAAATCACTCAAAGAGGCTTTGTTTTAACCTTAGCAAGAACAACCATTTTTCAGGCTAATTTTTTTCCTGATGGAAATCCTTAAGGCAATATTAAAGGACAATGCTCTGTAAAGGCTTTGTCCTCTGTTGTTGTTATGCAAAATTAGAGCCACAGAATATGTTGAATAATTAAAATATTTGATAATATCTAAGCAGGAAAAGTATTTATAATAGTACAGGGACTGGAATTTGTTTTCTTCTTTCTTATCTCGTGTTCAAGAGGAGTGGAAGGAAGTGCATTCTTGCACAAAATACCAGCACACAATGTGTGTGCTGGTTTCCAAAGTATTTCTGAGCTATATCTAATTTACTAAAACCATTTGGGCCGTCTGCTCTGTTGTCACTTTCATAGTATCATAGTAGCTAGGGTCAGGAGGGACCTGAACAGATCATCTAGCCTGACCCCTGCCACAGGCAGGAGTGAATGCTGGGTTCACAAGACCCCAGACAAGTGATCATCCAACCTCCTCTTGAATTTGCCCAAGGTAGGGGTGAGGACCACTTCCCCTTAAGAACTGTCACTTTGAGAGTTAACTTCAAATTAGCAGCCAGTGGTATGAAGGATGCATAACTTCATGCCTATTGAAATCATGTTGCATTTTAAAGTTTGAGAGAGAGATGTGCTATAATTTTAATGGTTGGTTTCTTATTAACCAGCATCGCTAGACAAAAACCCTAGAGACCAGATTCTGTTCCATCTATTAAGCACTTAAGTGTGATCTTATTCTACCCTCAAGTCCCTAAAAAGTGCCACTTTTGTAGCACATCATCTCAGCTTTAAGACTAAGTCACAAAAAAGCAGTGAGCAGGACCCATCTCCCTTTGGGGTTAGCTGTTTTTCAGGAACTCACAATTAGACACCAAATATAGAATATGATCCAGCTCTATGTGTCATAGAAAACCAGCGTTACCAGCTTTTAGATCCAGTGGTTAATAGCTGGCCTTAAATTTATTCTGGGGATTTGATCGATGATAAAAGACAACAAACCTAGAAGTTGGCACTGGCGAAATTTTCAGTATGCGCTATATATTTAAATAAATGTACCACTTACAGTAAATCAGACTGATCCTTGAACAAGTGTGACATGCCTTTCTAGTTTGCCATTTGTTATTAATAATACAAGCCATCATATAGGCATTCATATACCTTCTGCACTGCTTAAACATTTTGAAAATAGTATAGCTGGGTAACTATGTCTAAGGGAATTGTGACATGCAAAATTTAACCTCTAACTCACCACTATCATAGGTTTTCTGTTTGACACTAGTGTGCATTTCCATGGGGAAAATGACCTGCTGTTTTTGTGAAGAGGGGTATGAATGGCCAGGTGCAGCATACAGTGCCAATGCAACCTGTCCCTCTACCATCCTAGTGCCAGAGCAGACCTGTGGCCATATTATACAATTGCCTTTTCAAGGACCTTATTGTCAGCCACGGCCTGGAAGTAAGAAGGATGTACGGTTGTCTTCATCATCTAACAGTATTAGGGGAGAGATAGGATGTTACTATATATCAGTGCTGGCCAAAATGTGGCGCATGGATCAAACATGATACATGGAGCTACGCTACAGGATGTGTTGTGACTCATATTTTTAATTGTAAATCCCATCTTGCTGAATACACGTCCCAGTATATAATGCTACATTCTGAGACAAGTGGCTTCAACTGGATCATGATCCAGTATTGCTCTCTTTCATGATTATAATCATGAGTCTTGAGATGTTTGGTGTTCTCTCTGAAGCCCCCCACTCCTGGACTCATGGGATTACATGGGTATCACAGCTTTCATGAATACAAAGTAAGTTTCTGCTCATCAGAACTTCAGAGGAAGACTTGAAAATGTGACCAAATGCTCTAAAAAAACAGAAGATAAGAGGAACTCACTGTTTTTATTGTTTTAAAATTCATGACTTTTCAACCAAACTCATGATATTTTGACGCCTGATTCATGATTTTTTTAAACACTCAGGATCGCAAATGTCAAATCAAATCTTGCCTTCTAGGGCTTGGGGGTGACATTCAGTTCCTGTCCTAGTCATCTAAGCACCAGCTTAGGTCTTCTACATGGCTCTACCTTTCCCAACTAAAAGGTCTTGCTCCCGTGCTCAGGGTTAGACTGATCACCGCATTTGAAGCCAGGAAGGAATCGTACCCCATGGTGAGATCAGCTTGGACTGAGAGGGGTTTTGCCATCCTCTATAACAGGGAGTGTGAGTTTCTTCCTTGGATCTCTCCAGTGTATTTTAACAGACCTGCAGTGGCAGGACATCTGCTTGCTTTACCTGTAGCAAGTCATGACATTTTCAGTGTTTGGGGGCATTATGCCTGGTAGCTGTGCACGAAGGTTGTTTGGAATAGGCTAGATGGACACTTGTATATGATAGTCTAGAAAGGAATGATCGATCCTGCCTTGAGCAAGGGGTTGGACTAGCTGATCTTCTGAGATTCTTTCAACTCTACTCTTCTATGACTTGTTGGCATTTTTGGCCCTTTGATGACAAATTTTGGCCATGAAGATGACAAAATTTGGAAATGTAGATGACCAGGCAAAAATATAATGTTACCTTTCCTGTCTCCACAGTTTTAAAACAAAGGGAGGTGCTGTTTTCAGAAGGACTGCACTCCTTTCTCAGACAGCCCATGATCAGAAAATCCCATAGCATGTTAAGCATCTTGCATTCTCTTTTATCCATTGGTTTGGGTCTTAGCCCAGCAATATGGGCGTGGAAGAGGGTGTCTTTCTGTTATTTCCAATGAACTATGCATTTTGCCCTATTTGTCAAACAACTAAGTCTTGGCAAGCTGAGAGATATGGGCATGAATGGAAAGTGAATGAATTTTGAACACAAAGCTAGGAGATGACTTGACCTTGAAAGAATTTTATTTTGAATCTTTCTGTTTTGTTTTTGTGTTTTCTACAGACGCCCCGCCTATGAACAAGTCCATCACAATAATAATGTCAGTCAAACTCGATATAAATTTTCAAGATGCCCTCAGGAATCCTTCTTCTGATCTCTATATGAAATACAAACACGACTTTGAAAAAGCAGTATGTATTTGGCTTTTACAATCAATTTAATTTGCAAAACATACTTCTCTTCATTCTGTTCATTCAGCAGTTGGTGTCCAGTGAGTGGGTTTCTTGCTAGATGAGTAATGGCAGCATTAAAAATATACCCTGGTGATTGGTAGATGCAAAGATTGATAAAAATTAAATTAAATTAAATTAAATTTAAAAAGCAAGCAAGGACCTATAGCATTGACTGCTAGTAATAGAATTTCTCAACATATCTATTTTTGGAAACTTAGTTGACATTAAAAATACCTGGGTCTTGTATAGTCCTTTTTATCTGCAGATCTAAACGACTTCACCGAGAAGGTAAGTAGTATCCCCATTTTACAGCTGAGGAAACCAAGGCATATGCAGAAGTGTCTTTGCCAAAGTCACCCAGCAGGCCCATAGCAAAATAGGAAACGGAGGCCAGAGGCAGAATCCTGTTTCAGTTAACATACCTAAACAGTGCTTTGCTACATAATTCCTGTTTTTGGCACTTGTACAAAGTTAACAATCCTATTCCACATTCAATGTGGACATATTTGTCTCAGTTCTTTCTATATAAAACAGGCCCATTAGCAGTTTTCTGTCTCACAGAGATGTTGGAAGACCAAAGACACTAATTCGGTGACCTGTGCAAGTCCCATGATAACCATCTCCCACTCCCATTGTCTATGACCAAATTGCCATTGATTTCACTGAAGCAGGTACACAGTAAAGTATTCAGGATGCTCCAGCATAAAAGACACTGAAAATGTCAAATTATTCCTGAGGGTTATTTCTTTTATTGGACCGACTGTATAGTTGGGGCAGAGGTAGACAAGCTTTCAAATGCAAAATAATATGCCCTGATTCTAATCTCCATTAAGATAGTCTAAATCAGGAATAACTCCATTGAAATCAATGGAAGTGAGACGGATGCCAACCAAATTATATCAGAGTGAATATTGATTCTTTGACCAAGTCAGTGCTCTGATTAGAAATGAAATAAGTTAAGCTCTGTAAGAACATGCAGAGGATTCACACTGCGCACTGTGTTTCTTCTTTCTAGTTTACAAATGCCTATCAACATTTGCCTGGCTTTATATCAGCCACAGTTACAGGCTTCAGGTAAGGAAACTAGGTATTTTTGCAGACAAACAAGAGCCCTTCTGCCTTGGGGTTTGATGAGGTGTTTCAGCTTTGCCTTTGTCTGGGTGTATTATTTGCGTGCTTTTCCAAGGAAACACCAAAACAGGAGTTGCCCAGAACTGGGCGATAGTTTCTGGGGCTGAATGCAATGGTGAGGTCCATGCCATCTCTGCAGAGGTCTCTGAAGCTCTGGTTTCTGGCAAGCTCCACCTCTCCACCCCCACTGTACCTACACCAACTGCCAGGAAGGAGGAGATGAAGCTGTTCTGCTGATGCTCTCAAGCATGCTGGAGACCGAGACCTTGAGCATGTCAGCAGCGGAGGAAGTATGCCTGGAGAGGGGCTTTGCTACATCTCTTCTGGGTTTAGCACCTGTGGAGCAGGTGGATGCGTTGGACTTGAGAGCAGAGCTCCTGAGACCTCTGCAAAGATGCCATAGACACGTCCCAGTAGAAATGTAGACAGATGGGAATCCCCAAAGTTAGCGTGAAAATGGAGCTTGTACACTGGCTTCTGTACTGCTTTGACACTCCAAACAGGACCAAGGCTATTCTTAGGCCTCCTGCTACCTCTAAAGCACAAGTGTATCCCATTCAACAGGAACCAGACTCTATGTGAGCTCAAAACCGGCTCATGAGAGGGTCATACAGTCCCATTAGTTGAGCTCAGACTCAGGTGGTCAGACAGGACCTGAGAGTCACTGTTGTCACCATCCTTGTCATATGCATGTCCATCCTTCCCTTGGAAACCTCCAATGAAAGAGATTCCCCAGCTTCCCTAGGCAGCTTGTTTGCTCCCAGCTTTGAATATAAGAAATATTGACTAAGAGCGCCTATACACGTGCAGTGAGGCTGCTCTGACATGCTATAATTACAGCCTTAGTCGAACAAACTTTGGTTAAAGTGCCCCTGCTGCCATTTTTCAGTACAGGGACACGTGTTAAACTAAAGCTTTAATTAGCTTTAGTTAAAGCTAATTGAACTAGCTTTAGTTAAAGCAGACTTGATTAATTGAGTCTGCTGGAGTGTGGTAATTACCTTGCTCCAGCAAACTCTAGCGTCATGTGTATCAGCATCCCTGTGCTGAAAAATGGCAGCAGGGGTGCTTTAAGTAAAGGTAGTTTGATGAGCTTTAGTTAAAGCATCCCCAACAGCATTTTTCAGCATGGGGACACTGATACACATGATGCTCCAGGCACTTTAATTAGAGCATCTCTCAGAGCCACTCTAATTAAAGCACTCCCCCTCCCCACCCAGTTCCCAAAGCACATCTATACACTCCCTAAAAGACAAGTATTAGCACTTTTCTAAAACATAACTATTTAAATGCTTGTATCTATTTAGGTCTGGAAGTGTTTCTGTGGACTATGAAGTAAAAACAGCTTCAGCAACATTAACCCAACTTGAAAATGCCAGCAGAGACGTACTGAACTCAGTAAATGCATCATATATGATCACCCCTAATTCTTTTGTTGTTTCAGCAGTCATAACTGGTAAGACTTAAGCTGCAGCACTTGTACTATGAATTTGCTTTCAGGTTTGCAAGCAATGTATATACAACTGTCTCTTGCTGTTGAATACGTTAGACCACATCTTCCAAAGAGCTCAGCTTTTGTGAAGGGAATGAAATGAAAGACTCAGATAGCCAAGAACATTTACCCCCAGTGTCTCCCAGGACAACAATATTCCTGTAAATTCATCACTAAATCCCAGCACAGTCCCTCCATGGGCGATAAACTGAATATTGTGCAGTTCACGGTAAAGGGTTATCGTGACAGAACCTCATATGCTAATGGCTGAAAACCGAGGCAGCACAGGTCAGATCCCCAGCACTTGCCGGATCTGTAAGACTCTCAAAACACATTTCACTAGAGCTGGGATTTGCAGTGCTATCTCTAACCAACATTGCCAGTCCACTGGTGGAAACCAGTCACTATCATGAGAGGCAGTGTGGTAGAGCAATTGATTGTGACTCAGGAAATTTGGAGTCTTTGCATAGACCTGTCACTGTCCTGGTGGCTCACAGTAGGCAAGTCATTTTAGCAATCAGGGACCGGATGGCATTCACTGCCATTATTTTATTCAATGGCTAGGCATTATGCTATCATACATTGTATGATGCCTTGTAGAAGTAAATGCATATCAGTGCTATCGCATTTAGTGATGCTGACCATATATAGTTTGCAAAGCATTTGGGGTTCTTTTGAGACAGGAGGCACTGAGTCAATATGAGTTGAAGTCAGTGAAATAGCAGGAGGGGGGCTAGTGGGGTGACCGCCCTGGGCACTGAAGCGAAGGGGCACCAACAGGCACTGCCTAGCTGGGGTGGGTCAAGGGACAGAGCCACAAGTGACTCATTTGGGGAGGCATGGGGATGGGAGAAGGGTGGCTCACACTTCTGCATGCACTCCCAGGCAAGCATGGGGGATCTGTGCATGGGGCAAGAGTGGGCTGCCATTGTAGCTTTTGCCCTAAGGGCCATGCTTTGTTGCTACAACACTGGTTGAAGTAATACCAATACAACAGACTTGTTGCCTTACCAGATCAAACAGACTTCTCTGTGTGTCCTGCTGACATTTTTGAGGGGGATACAGTAATAATGACATGCCAGACAAAGTTAACTTCCTGGAACGTAACTTGGGATCATTCTGGACAAGTCGTTTCACAAAGCTACCGACATTCAATTCAATCAACAGGAACAGAGTCAACTCTGAAAATTACCAACTTTGCACAGAATGACAGTGGTATGCTTATATGGCTCTTGCTAAATCATATATATGCAATGGGGCTGCAAGTAATTTTATAGAGAAACAAAGATGAATGTGATGATTTGCTGATTGCTTGGTCATAGAATCATAGAGAAGTCGGGCTGGAAGGGACCTCCAGAGGTCATCTAGTCCAACCACCTACCTGAGGCAGGATCATCTCTATTCAAACCATCCCATAAAACTGTAAACTCTACACAAGACTACTTTCAATCCTGACACAACATAGACCTAGCATCCTTACCTGCCACAGATAAAGCAGGGGAACCACAGCAGCCAATGTCCTTCTTCTATACAATGTTGTCAATATATGCTCAAGAGGTCCAGGGTAAAGGGCCATGCTGCCCACACCTGCCCTCCCCCCACCACAGAGTTTGTACCAATCTGACCAGGGGGTAAAATTCCTTCCTGATCCCAGATATGACGATCAGTCTGACCTTGAGTGTAGGGGAAAAACTCTAGCCAGGAACCTCTGGCTTGACTCCTAGCAAGAGAATTGGCATACCCGAGTTGAAGTCCCCAGTCTTAGCTGCCCCCAACACTTAATGACTCCAGAGAGGCTTAAAACACCCTGACACGTGTATCAGAAACGGGGGGCAGTAGAGCCAGATGAGCTTCATCTAAGGGTCCTGAAGGAACTGGCAGAGGAGATCTCGAAGCCCTTGACAATGATCTGCATGAAGTCATGGGAAACAGGCCAGGTCCCAGAGGACTGGAAAAGGGCCAGTGTACTGCTCTTCTTTAAAAAAGGCAAAAAGGAGGACCCCAGGAACTACTGACCAGTTAGCCTCACCTCCGTACCTGTGAAATTATTGGAGCATATGCTAAGGAAAGCCATTTGCAAGCATCTGGAGGAGGAAAGGATGATTTGCATTTTGGATAGGGATGCCTCAGGGCAGGGTGTTTGACCGGATGATCTCTGTACATCCCTTCCAGCCCTTACTTCTCTATGATTCTTTGATTTCATTTATAAAAATGGAAGGAAAATCTACTGTCTCCCAGCACTTATCTCTGCTTTGCTTTAATGAAACAGCTACAGAGTGCCAAGATAACACCTTGGAAGACAGTAGCTTAAGGTTATGTAGTAAATTAATATGTTTGTAACATTTTACAAATAGGTGATAGCTGAGTGTTTAGTATTAGGGAGGGAAAGCACATGGAGGAACATTAGTCTGGGGGTTAAGACTCTTGAGTTCCAGTCCTGATTTTGACGCTGACCTGCTGTGTGATGAACAAGGCACTCCATCTCACCTGTGAAATCCTGGAGTGATGATACCTCCTTTGCAAATTGCTTTAAGATCTGCAGGTGAACATGTCTGCATAAAAGCTAAGTATTAGAGGGGCTGAACATGATCAGAGCAATAGGCAAGGTTTTCTGCATTTGTATCATATAAACCCAAATCCAAGATGACTTTGAATTTAGGGCAATCCCCCAATAATTAGATTTAAAACATGGAAAATGTGTAAAAGTGCTATAATTGTCCATGTATAGAATCTAATTATTGGAGGGTCATCTAAAATTCATCTCGCCATCTGCTGCAGCGTGTCAAGCAGCAGCAGGGCAGGGAAGCGGTAAGGGGGAGACAAAGGCAGTGGCGGGAGGGAGCAGAGCCTGGGGGAATAGGTAGCAGGGCAGCATCTGCAGTACCAATCCCAAGCCTGGGCTGGGGCTACAGCTGGAGTTGCAGCAGCCACCTGCCCTCTTCCCCACCCCCCAATTGTGCTCAAATCCAAGATAAGGCACTCCCCCCCCCCCCCATTTTGAATGGCAGGGTTGGGGGGGAGAACCTCATCTTGGATCTGGGTAAATACGGTGTTTGGCCCTGATTAAGGAGACAGTTGAGAATGCAAGAGGGCAGAGCAGATGAGGTGCCAGCAATCAAAGCAAGAAATGACAAAGAGCAGGGCAGTGTGATAGGAGGAAACAGGTGGGGCTTAAACAAGCAGTTGAGAACAATCCAGCTGTTCGGGTGGGGTGGAAGACCAAAAGGAGTCTGGTGTGAGAAAGCAGGAAGAAGGGCAATGAGTATACTTGAAGGGAAGAGGAGGCGAGATGTCCACAGGAGGAGATGGGTCTGGAAAACATGAGTACTATGTGCAGTATTGTTGTTCCCCCCAAAACAATGCTCCAACTGACTAACCAAATGTCCTTACAGGTCCCTATACATGTGTGTTTAAAGACTCTGCTGCACCCTCCGTGTTGTACAAAGCAACCCACAATTTAACAGTTGCTGCAATAAACATTGTATCATCAGATAATATTGATGTTGTATGCGAGAGGGTCGATGTCTTGCTCACCTGCTGCACTGACAGAAATTTACAGCCATCTAATGTAAAGTGGTCTGTAAGCGGACAAATGGGTATTTTAGGTAAGGACAATAATACTCTTTTCCATACCAAACCTCCCCTCTGTATTTGCACCTGAAAACATGCAGCTGTTTTGTATGCATACCATAAGTCAAGGAGTGTTGCACAAAACCAGGTTAAACATTCCCTTTTACCTCATCCTTGACATAAGCCTGCTTTGGGGATCACACTGACAGCTGATTGGGATGGCTCTAAATTATGCCAGCTGCAGCTGCCAAAGAGGGTTAGAAGCAGTAAGTGTTCAAATGGATGATATTTGAGGTTGTGTTACTGCAAATACTTATTTAGGGCCTGAATCTGAAACCCTTCTTGCTAACTTCCGCTCATGCATCCAAGCAGGGTTGGGTCCTTGATCAGTCAAAACACAGTTGGTCAACTGACCAGTCAAATACTATTAAATAATGATCACATATTCTAAGCATGAATTTATTTGAACAATGTCAAGAGAGACTTTAATCTTCAGCATGATAGATACTTTAGCTAACTACAAAAAAAAGTTAGTTAATGGCTATCGTGAAACAATGACATTAAATTCTAATAAATTATGATGAATTAATCAGTGTTAGATAAGTGTAAATGGGAATGATCTTCAAGACTGAACAATTCTTCTTTTCCTCGGCTTCTATCCCAAAACCCCACGGTCAGCCTGAACACTTACGAAATATATTTGAAAAGAAATGAAACTGAGAGAAGACACAAATAGCAGCTTTTAAAATCACTTTTATAATGCAGCTCTGCTATGTAGGTAACAGGCCAATGCTTCAAGCATCTTGCTCTTTGCAGGATGCTTACAGTCAGAGCAGATGGCCAGGAGGGGAAGCTGCTGGTTTTGGGCTCTTCCTTCAGCCCAGAGTAGCTCCTGCAGTCCTACCTGGCTTAATGGGGGAAGGGGAAGGAGGGTAGAAGAGCTCAGGTAAGAGGAGTAGGGCAGGAGGTATCTGCTCATGAATGGGGAGAGAGAGAGAGTGAGAGTGTGTGTGTGTGTGTGTGTGTGTGTGTGCACGCATGTGTGTCCTGACTCCTGCAGGACTGAGCAGCAAGGAGCCCTTACACCTGCCCTTGCTTACAGTGATGCAATAAAAAGGTAGGCCTGTCCACTGGCATTCTTGACTTCATGGACTATTTGACATTTTTTGACTGCAGTCAAATAATAGGTGGCATAACTAGGACAGGGTGACTGGGGCAGCTGCCCCGGGTGCCAACTTGGACAAGAGAGGGTAGAAAAAAATGGTCACTATTTGTGCAATTGCGCAGCACATCAGCAATTAAAAAGCCTCCCTTTGCTTGGCAATTACTCTGTGCCCTGGCCTCCTTATTACACCGCCACTGTCCAAGTATGCTCTGCTCATCATGGGTAAGGATTGCATAGCTGAGGAGTGAAGAGATCTAAGGTACTTGGTCATCTTTCAGGGTCACTACTAGCTTGTGCAATTTGGGTCCAATTCTGAACTCTATGCCACTGCAAAGTTCGCCCAAGTAAAGGCTGAATGTGAACTTCAGGATGTGCCAGCTAAAAAACTGCCAAAGAAAATGTTTCAATACTTAAGCCTTTTTCACAGCAGCACAAGTCCTTGTGGATGTGAGAGACCTCAGAAACAACTTTATCTTTATTTATTTCACCCTAGGGACTGCAACCACCAAGGACAACTGTAGTAACTACCGCCTTGAAATTCAAGATTACCATTGCTCCCCTAGCAAGTCAGGTACTGTGACATCGTATACGTGTGAGCTGAGCACTGGGAATGGGGCCCGCAGAAGTAAAGTCATCGAAGTGACATATTTACAAATAGGTAAGGATCCTCCTGAGAGTACCACAGGGCAGGAACTGCCTCTCCCTGTCGTGTATTGCCTGCATGTGGCACCACATACAAAAGGCTAATTATGACAAGGCGTTGTTAATAATATGTCATTTATCTTAATTTTCTAGCAAATATAACGATATCTCCACCCACAAATGTCTCTGAGGGATACAATTTTTCATTAACGTGCACCAGTAATGTGATGAATTACAATAAAGTCATCTGGGAAATCCAGATGGGAACCACTAATACAACAATAGAAAGTGACCCGTACATCCAAACTTACACAAACCAGACGGAAGCCGAGTCTGTTCTCACAGTAAAGACTGCCACGCTGGAGTGGAACGGTGAGTGCAGGCTCCAAATCCTGGTTTACACGGGCAGCTCGTGTTACCAAACCACTGGAAAACTAGGAGTCCCAACTGGCGGTGGTTTAGAAGTCAATTAGAACTTAGCCCATAGTCACTTAGGCCTTGATCCACAAACATTTAACCACCTAGCTCCTACTGAAATAAGAGTAACTTAACTCACCTAAATATTTCCAGTGTCCAGATCTGAGCAGTCCAATTTGACTTTCAGCTGACTGACTCCCTAGGGACAAATTTACAGAGGTATTTAGGTACTAAAGCAGGCAGATAGGTGCTTAGTGGGATTTTCAAAGGAACTGAAGTGATTCTAGCGGGATGAATGCCTTTACCGGGACTACTTGCATGATTAAAACTGGGCCACACTTTAACGTTTTGCTGAACAGCAGCTTAGAAAAGTTTTATACAACATCTGTGTCACCATTACCTGCCACACAGCGTTACTGTCGTCTCTTGAGGTGGCACTGGCTGTTCTTCCACAACCAACTTCTCTTGACGTGGAGTTTTGCAATATGCCAAGCTGTAGACCCAGATCCAGGTCATAGGCCCTGGATACTTACAGGTCTAAGTAGGGTACTGCTGGTGCCTCTCTAAGAGCTGTGATTAATGGTGTGATACATAGAAACTACACAGCTTCTTTTGGCAGCAGGGCTGCAGCAGTCATGCACATTGCTAAAGATAACACTGAACCATGTGGATCTTACCTAACTTTTTACCTGTTCCTGATCTGCAGGCATAGGACTTACTTAGAGACAGCCTGCAGTTTCTACCTCTCCCCACATCTGTGTGTCACCTTTATGGCAAAACAACCTCTTCCCCCTTCCCTTTCTTTTCTAGATCCATAGTCTTTCCC
>NW_005842817.1:156621-171708 GCF_000455745.1 Alligator sinensis | reverse complement strand
TTCCCTAGTTTGATCCCTTTCCTTCCCTTCTAGATGTGAGTATTTGCAGGGATGCTCTGTCTCAGGGTCATTGTTCACTTTTCCCAACTGGTTTCTTCAGCAGTCTCTCTCAATCTAACTCCATAGCATATAACCCATAATACACAGCCATGCAGAGCATGCACACTCAACATGATTACTCCAGAATAATTTACTATGGATTTTACTCCAGAGTAAGAAGCAGACTCAGCTGCCCAGGGTAGGAGCTACTGCAACACCTGGCCAGCCCAGCCCAGATACCCCACAACGGACACCTGGCACTTTCTATAAAGTAACTATTCCACATAGTATAGTTACTACATGTATTTCAAAGGGTAACTTTACCTTGGATTAGAGTCATTTGCTACAGAGTAGGCTGTGCATCATGTAGCTGCTCCATTTTGCTTCTAGTAAAGTTAATTTCCTATGCAGTAAATGTGTCCTGCGCCTGCAGCTACAGCTAAATACAATCCAGGAATTTTTGTTCATTAAAAATAGTCCAGGTATTCATTAAAAACAATCCAGGTATTTTTCCGTGTGTCCCGTTCTGCGTTCTACTGCGATAGACTGAGGTGTGTTTCTGTTTTGTTACTCTCAGGTACCTATACCTGCACATTCTTCCAAAAAAGCTTGTCAAGTTCTGCCCGTACAGCTGTTGAAGTTGTTCCTTTGCCTCTGAAGCAAAACATTTTCGTGGATCCCATTGAAGCATTTATTAGGTGCAATACCCAGCAGGAGCTGAAATGCTGCATAAACAAAATGGAAAACTACAACGTTACTTTCACTGTTCAAAGCACTACATTTTTTCCTGGTAAAAGATATGGTAAGAGATATGATGTTTTACAGTGGCCTTGCAAAACAGTTGTTCTGAATGCATATGACGTGATGTGATTGGAATAATAGACGTGGTGGGATAGCTCGCACGACTGGAGCACTGTCATGGATGGGTACAACCTGTTCGGGAAGGACAGGCAGGGGAGAAGAGGAGGAGGAGTTGTGCTTTATGTAAAAAAGCCATATGACTGCTCAGAGCTCCAATATGAAACTGGAGACAGGCCTGTTGAAAGTCTCCAAGTTAGGATCAGAGGAGAGAGCAACAAGGGTGATGTTGTGGTGGGTGTGTACTATAGACCACCAGACCAGGAGGAAGTGCTAGATGAGGCTGTTTTCAAATAAATAGCAGAAGTTTCCCAATCACAAGCCCTGGTTCTCATGGGGTCTTTCAATCCCCCTGACGTCTGCTGGGAGGACAATACAGCAATGCGCAGGCAATCCAGGAAGTTTTTGGAGAGTACTGGGGACAACTTCCTAGTGCAAGTGCTGGAGCAGCCAACTAGGGGCTGAGTTCTTCTTGACCTGCTGCTCTCAAACAGGGATGAATTGGTGGGGAATGTAGTAGTAGATGACAACTTGGGCACCAGCAACCACAAGATGGTTGAGCTCAGGATCCTGAGGAAAGGAAGGATGGAGAGCAGCAGAGTAAGGACCCTGGACTTCAGAAAAGCAGACTTCAACTCGCAGATGGAACTCATGGGTAGGATCCCCTGGGAAGCCAGTCTGAGGGGGAGAGGAGTCCAAGAGAGCTGGCTGTACTTTAAAGCTGTGGGTCACGATCCAAATTGGTTTGCAAGAATGTATGAAAAGGTCACAAACAAACTTTAAAAATAGATTCTCCTTTAAAGGAGAAAACTTGGGAAATTGTAGATTTTCCATTGCAGGCTAGCAGAGTTGCAGCCTACAAGGGGCTGCTTGGGGCCCCCCCATGCCTTATACACCCCACCCTGCCCCATACCTGAGGGCAGGGGGCAGCACATCGAGAGTGAGGGGCAAAGGGCCAGGACTGCCTTTCGATGTTTACACATGGGGCCTGGTACAAAAAAGCTTGAGAACCAGTGCTTTAAAGAAGCCTGGCTGAGGGTTCCTGATGTCCAGAAAGACTAGCAAGAATGGCAGAAGGCCAGCTTGGCTTAGCAGGGAACTCTTCAGTAAACTAAATAACAAAAAGGAAGCTTATAAGAAGTGGAAACTTGGACAAACAACTAGGGAAGAGTATAAGAGTACTGCTCGGGCATGCAGGGATGAAGTCAGGAAGGCCAAAGTGCAGTTGCAGCCAGCAAGTGATGTTAAGGGTAACAAGAAGGGTTTCTATAAGTATGTTGGTAGCAAGAGGAAGACCAGGAAAAGTGTGGGTCCCTTACTGATTGGAGCAGGCAACCTTGTGAGAGAGGATACAGAAAAGGCTGAAGTGCTCAATGCCTATTTTGCCTCAGACTTCACAGGCAAATCAGTTCCCAGACTACTGCACTGGGCAGTACGGCTGTGCGAAATTTCACCAGCCATTTCATTTCAATACCGTTTTGACTCATTTCAAGGTCGAAACAGCAAAATCAAAGCGGAACAAAGGGCGTTGAAATAGCCTCAAAACATAACAAGGATAGTCAAAACATTTCGACCATAGCGCTTGGGGTGGGAAGTCAGTCCAGCTGGGCTGACTTCCCATCCCTAGTGCAAGATCGAGTAGGGGATGGGAAGTCAGCCCAGCTGAGTTTCCCCAGCCCAATCATGGGGCTGGGGTTGGGAACTCAGCCCAACTGGGCTGAGTTCCTTTCCCCAGCCCCATGGTCAGGCGTAACATCGAAACAGCATCAAAACAGCCTCACTGTTTCAACTCGAAATGAAATGCGATACAAAACACTGTTCCCTCCAGACCTTGAAACTGAAGTCGAAATGGAACAGTGCCGTTTCACACAGCCCTACTGGACAGCACAGTTTGGGGAGGAGGTGAGCAGCCCTCAGTGGTGAAAGAACAGGTTAGGGACTACTTAGAAAAGCTGGACGTGTACAAGTCCATGGGACTGATGGGATGCACCTAAGGGAGTTGGCTGATGTGATTGCAGAGACATTGACCATCATCTTTGAAAACTCATGGAGATCAGAAGAGGTCCCAGATGATTGGAAATGGGCAAACATAGTGCCCATATTTAAGAAAAAGAAAAAAGGAAGATCTAGGGAACTATAGACCAATCAGCCTCACCTCAGGCCCTGGAGAAATCATGGAGCAGATCCTCAAGGAATGCATTTCTAAGCACTTGGAGGAGAACAAGGAGATTAGGAACAGTTTGTATGGATTCACCAGGGGCAAGTCATGCCTGACCAACCTGATTGCTCTCTGTGATGAGGTGACTTGGCTCTGTGGATGTGGGGAGACCAGTGGATGTGATGTACCTTGATTTTAGCAAGGCTTTTGATATGGTCTCCCACAACATTCTCGCAGACAAGCTAAGGAAGTACAGGCAAAATGAATGGATTGTAAGGTGGATAGATAATTGACTGAAGCATTGGGCTCAGTAATCAATGGTTCAATGTCTAAGTGGCAGCCAGTATCAAGTGGAGTGCCCCAGGAGTTGGTCCTGGGGCCCACTTTGTTCAATTTCTTCATCAATGACCTGGAAGATGTTATAGAGTACCACCTCAACAAGTTTGCAGATGACACCAAACTGGGGGAATACTAGATATGCTAAAGGGTAGGGCTAGGATTCAGAGTGGCCTAGACAAATTGGAGGAGTGGAACAAAAGAAATCTCATGAGGTTCAACAATGACAAGTGTAAAGTCCTGCACTCAGGACAGAGGAATCCCATGCACCAGTACAGGCTGGGGGCTGACTGGCTGGGCAGCAGCTCTGCAGAAAAGGACCTGGGGGCTATAGTAGACAATAAACTGAATATAAGCCAACAATGTGCCCTTGTTGCCAAGGTTAACAGCATCCTGGGCTGCATTGGTAGGTGTGTTGCCAGCTGATCAAAGGAAGTGATTATTCCTCTCTATTCAACACTGGTGAAGCCGTATCTGGAGTACTGTCCTTTGTTTCCTTTAATCATTGCATTATATCTCATTTTAGATTGTAAGCAGGGATCTGTTGTTCAGTTTTCATGAAGCACCTGGCAAAAGCTTAATACTAATAGGTATAAATTAATCCGGAAGGTATAAATTAATCTGAATCTGTCTCTTTGGCAGTTAATGGGAATTTTACCATTTATTTGAATGTGTGTAGTATGAACACAAAATGTTAGTCATCAAAGTGTTTTCTGGGATTTCACCATTATTCTTCACCAGTGACTTTCAGATCAGTTTTACACAGTTTGCCAACATTTCCTAGACATTTGTTTTTATATGTTTGAAACGTAGGGTGAGATTTTTCAGTTCGGTCCCTGTAACTAAACCCAAGTGTTCATGTTGATAATATAAGCATCTAGAAATATATAAAATACAATTAAAAGACAAAGGGAAGAGACAGGATGGCCCACAGGTTTAGGTGCAAGGGCATACAATTAAGCAATATTTGAGGTGCCCTGTAAGGAAACATTTCTTTAAAATGGAGATCTATTAAGCCATGAAGCAGTCTCTCAAAAGCAGCCATGAAAACTCCAATCCTTGGGCAATGTCAAATTTATTCCACAAGTAATCCACAATATAATGCAAATATTTATCTTACATTTCCCAGGGATATAGACAACTGGTTTTTCTCCAGTGTGAAGGCCTGTGATTCTGTGCTTTTGCATTTAGTACAGTTTGCTCAATGTGTTTTGTATACTAGATATTCCCAAATCACTCCAAAAATAACTAAATCATGGTATTGAGAATAAAAAAAAACAATGAACATCTAGGGTGCTGACAGACACGGAAGAAAACAAAGCAAAACAGTGCTTTGTCAGAAGAGGAATCACATCTGTTTGACCCGGTTCCCCAGCATTTGTATAGCTTGCATGCTTTTTGGTGATTCAATCAGCTATTAGATAAAAGAGCCAAAAAGCTCTGCACATGACCTGTACAGACGCTGGATGAGCCAGGTCAAACTGATGCAATTCCTCTTCTAGACATGCACTACGCTTGGTGCAGGGGCACGCTGAGCTGAAAGTCAAGAGCTGCGGGGGTTTTTTCCCCATGTTTGTAAGCACCCCTATTATAATGTAGAAGGACAAAACATTTGCAGTAACCCCCTCAATGTCATATATTTGTTCTACGTCCATAGCTAAAATAAATGAGGATCACAAATGTAACAAAGTCCAGTTATAATTAATTTTACTAAAAACATAATAAAATCATAATATAGAAATCTAGGGCTGGAAGGGACCTGGAGGTCATCTAGTACAATCTCCTTCTCAAGGCAGGATCATCCCTGTCTAAATGGTCTCATCCAGTTGCCAAAAGTTTCCAAGGATGGAGATTATTAGGCCTGTGCGAGTAGGCAGGTATTAGATCTGTCTTCAGATCCGTCCGCTTCAGATGCCAGGGATCCGATCCGGAGCTCCAGATCAGTTTCCCGCTTCGATCCGGCCATAGGGTATAATGGGGGATCAATGAAATATCTATAACTTGGTTGTTTTGTCTCTGATTTGGGTGAAACATGCAGGGGTGGTAGCCTTTGCTGAGAGTGTGAACCCTGCCAAACTTCAAGATCAGTGCAGGGATTTGGGGGAAACGCTACCCCAAATTATTGAAAGCAAAACTCATGTCACATGTATGTGTTATACCACAGGGTGGTGAAAACTGCAGAGGTGATAGCCCCTGATGAGGCCACAAAGCCTGCTGAGTTTCAACAAGATCAGTGCAGGGGTTTGGGAGGAACTGCACCCCAAGTTCTTGAAACCAAAACTCATGTCACATGCATGTGTTACAATGCAGGGGGGCGGTGAAAACTGCAGGGGTGGTGGCCTGCCACACATGAAGCCTGCCAAGTTTCAAGAAGATCGGTGCAGGGGTTTGGGAGGAACTGCACCCCAAGTTCTTGAAACCAAAACTCATGTCACATGCATGTGTTACAATGCAGGGGGGCGGTGAAAACTGCAGGGGCGGTGGCCCCTGCTGAGGCCACAAAGCCTGCCAGCTGTGTGTGTCTCACTGAGGGAGTCTGTCTTCTGGGGCCTCGCACCTCTGGCTACTAGCAGGCAAAGCTTGTGACATGGGTGGGTGACACTGTGTGTGTGTGTTAAGGTGTGCCCTTCCTGGTGCTGGGGCCTTTGCACAACACAGCAGTGTGCCCCAGTGAGGCCTCCTATGTTACTCATGGTGTGTGATGGCTTATCTTGTGTTTTTATGTCTATATGTGTATTATGGGGGGGTGGGGAAAAGTACTTAAAAATGTATCTTTGGAAGCTTTAGGGTTGAAAACCCCTTTGTCAGGCTGAGGAAGTACCTGCAGGTGGTCCTGGATGGAAGGAATAGTAAAGAAGCCAGAGGCTGGCCTGGCCCGCAATACAGGCAAAAAAGACAGTTTTTGTTCCTACTATCTAGGAGGCTGATGAAGTGCAGTGCACAGGCCCAGCTCTGAAAAGTGGTTTGTACATTCAAACAAGCACCTAACCTCATCACCAGAACTGAAGCCAACTTCCTACAGCTCGAAACACAAAACCTGCCAACTATCTCCTGCACCCCCACAAACTGCACCCCAGATTCTTTCGAAGACAACAAAACCCGACTACTGTGGGGGCACGTTCCTCACCAGAACAACACTCTGCCTCCAGTCTCTCAGGGCTGATCCTGAGAGGGAACAAATTACAATGCAAAGCACTTTTCAGAGCTGGGCCTATGAACTGCACAAGCATCTCCCCAGTGCTCTGGGTGATCTCGCTCGCGTTGGGAATGTGCCCCCACCTCTGTCCACCTTTCCCCCACTGGTCCAGGGTGTCCTGTCTCTGCTTTGGGGGCAAGGGGGCTTTGGAGCAAGTGGGGGACTTCCCTTTCAGCACACTCGCACTGGTGCCAGGCTGAGCAGGAAGAAGGGCGAGGGGGTGCTGCCTTCTCAGGTGCAGCAGCATCGCTGTGGTGGAAAAGTGTATCACATCCTTGCCACGGCTCATGTGCCTTCGGCAGTGCTGGCAGATGGCAAACCTGGGATCATCTGTCAGCTCATAATGCTCCCACACTACATTACTCCCCCGCTTCTGGGTTGATGCTGAGGATCCTACCTTTTCCCACTCCTCAGCAGACTGAAGCTCAACAGCAGGAGAAGCTGCCTCATCTGAGCCACTTGCCTCCACAACCTCAGCCTCCTCCAAGGTACTGCTTTCCAGAGGAGACCTGGGTCTAGGGGAAACGTGAGGGGTGTGGAGCACAAACTGATTCTCCCTCAGTCCCCAGAATTGCCTGAGCCAGCACGCTCAGCATCCCTGGTTCCAGCTCCTCCTCTGGCAGTGGGAGGCTCATGCTGAGAGATGACATTGGGGTGAAGGAGACACTGATTCCATGGCTGGTGCCCACTTCTGGACTGAGGGAAGGTGGTGCAGGTGCGGGGACATCAGGTGCAGACACTGCTCCCTCTGCCTGGCTTCCACTGGCAGCACCGATGTCAGGGCTGCTTGGGAAGAGAAGGCATCTGTGTTGGGGGGGGTTGAGGGGGCTTGCAGCTCTAGCTCTCCCTCTGCCCCCTCTCCCTCCCCTGCCAGAAGACCTGGCACCTGCCTTTCCAGCACGCTTCATGTTAATCCTTCCTGTGTTGCAAAAGGTCTGTGTGTGTGTGTGTGTGTGTGAATCCTTTTGTGTTGTGTGTTTTATTCCCTCTGTTGTGTGCATGCACTGAACTCTTCTTTCATTGTTTGCTTCAGTGTTAAGTTATGTAAATATTGTGCGCTCTCTGTCTGTCTTCTTCTCCTATGTATATCTGATTTTTCTTCTTTATATTGTGTGTGTGTGTGTGTGTGTGTGTGTGCGCGCGTGCATGCATGCGTGCAATCTGTGTGCCTCCCTCCACAGTGATGGATCACGCTGGCAGGGAAAACACAGCTTTCTTTTTTCAAAGTTTGCACGCAAAAAAAAGAGCAAAAATAAATCGAAAGAAATGAATTGAATAGTACTAAGAGATGCTAAGCTCAGCTAAGATCCTACCCAATCCTTTCTAACAACAAAAAGGAGCAGGCAAGTTCAACTACTGCGTAAAGCAAGCAAGCTGAGGTGCCTGTGCCCGAGGGTATCTTTCTCACCCAGTTCCTCAGTGGGAATATGCTTGCAAAAGGCACAGCACGCCTCCAGACAGAGGCTTTTATACTGTTTCTAGGTACCTCCACCCAGACACTGTCATTGGAAAGGCAGCCAGAGATAAATCCTTCTCACTGGCCACCTACACATGTCAGTCTTCCTCCCACCTCCCGCTCTCCTTCCCTCCCCCATTCCCCATCCCTCTTCTAACTTTCACTTTCAGCGTCTGAAGCTTTTCTGAAACACTTTGGAAGCTCCAAACCGCTTCGGACAGGTTGAATGAGCCAGTGCTTTGCTCCGGGCATGCTGCTTCAGACGCAGAAGCATCTGAAGTGGCCCCAGATCTGAAGCACGATCCAAAGCCTCGCACAGCCCTAGAGATTATACAATTTCTCTAGATAATCTGTTTCAAAGCATAACCCTCACAGTTGGAAAATTCTTCCTAATATCCAGCCTAAATTTCCTTTGTTCCTATCAAGTTTTGAACTGTTGGCCACAGAGAATAGCCCATCACCACCCTCTTTATAACCACCTTTCTGGTATTTGAGGTCTATAATGAAATCTGCTTTCAGGCTTCTCTTCTTCAAGCTAAATACTCCCACTTCTTCCAATTCGTGTTTCCTAATCCTCTAATCATTTTAGTCGGTGTCTGCTGCACTTATTCCAGTTTGTCTTTGTCTTTCTTAAAGTGTGGCATTCAGAACTGGATACAATATTCACGCTTAGGCACCACCAGTGCTAAATAGTGGAAGAACCACTTCCCATGACTTGCAGATGATATTCCTGTTAATACAGTCCAGTATGCCATTGCCTTTTTTTTTTTTTTTGCAATAGCACACCAGTGACTTATATTCAGTTATATTCAGTGTTACAGCCTGGCCACCTAGCCAGTCGTACTCCACCTTGTATTTGTGCATGTAATTGTGCCATCCTAAGGGAAGTACTTTGCACTTCCATAATTGAATGTCATCCAATTAAAACTGTTTTCCTTATTATTATCAAAGTGATTTTAAATCCTAATCCTACCTTCCAAAGTATCTAGTGTCATCTAGAAACGTACTAAGTGTGTACACAATCCTATCCTCCAAGTCATTTACCAAGATAGAGATTCCTGGGGAATCCTATTTGAAATGTCTTCCCTTTTTGACATTGAGTCATTGATGACTACTGTTTGAGCATGTTGATCCAACCAGTTGTGCACCCCACTTATAGCTGGTTCATTTAGACTACATTTACTTTGCTTACTCGTGAGAATGGCATGGGAGACAGCATCAGAAACCTTGCTAAAATTGAGGAATATCACATCCACTGCCTGTCACATTGTTGTATAAGGAAAATCAGATTGGTCAAGCATGATTTGTTTTTACAAAGACATGGTGTCTGTTCCTGGTTACTTTGTTATTGTCCAACTGCATAGAGATTGATTCCTTGATGGTATGCTTCAAAATCTTTCTGTGTGTCAGTATTAACAGACAGAAGACACATACACCTTCAGCAGTTCAACTGACCCGAGGCAAACAGAGACAAATGGAGGGTGGTGCAGAACCTGGGATTAAGAGCCCTAGATGAATGTCTGCAGCACAAGCAGGGACAGGAACAAACAAAAGAGGATCCTCCAAAAATTTCCAGCTCCTGCTACTTCTGTACAATAAAGAATGACTTAGGAAAAATGTACACTTATGCCACAAAGCCAAAAAGGTGCTACATTATGCATCAGGAGAGAGAAGGCATGGCATAAGGGGTAGGACAGCTGGATCATAAGCAGAGAAGATCACTAGCTGGAAAATCAGGAATCTATCCCTTAGAGGATCTCATTGCATTAGGAAACTAGAGTTTTAAAAGTACTTCTTGCTTTTTCTTGTCCATGGAACCAAAATCTAATATTGACATACCTAAAACATTTCTTTGCAGTGGCAGAAAATAACCAGATGTGCTATGTGTATAATTACACAGAAAAGACATGCAACATCGAGAAAGATCTTTTGGCGTATTGCACCTTTCAAAACCGCATCAACGGAACCATTCGAAGTCCTGAAATGAAACTACAACTTATCCCTGGTAGGATGAAATCTTAGCAATGATAAGGAGCATTTGAATGTAAAATATTCATGCATTTGTTAAATCAGAGGCCCTGTAAGGTAGCACTGAGGCTACCTAAATCACCAGCTTGGGCTTTATTTACAGTAGACTGGGAATTTTCTCTCAGGTTTTTTGGGGTTTTTTTTTTCTTTTTTTGATGGACAATGTGGATTCCACAAGAAAACGCTAATTATTCTGCAAGTGTCAGAATTAAAGCAAAGTGCTTTGATTCATAGATTCATAGATTCATAGATGCTAGGGTCGGAAGGGACCTCAATAGATCATCGAGTCCGACCCCCTGCATAAGCACGAAAGAGTGCTGGGTCTAGATGACCCCAGCAAATGGTTTGCTTCTAACTCAGTTCAGTATGCAACTCTGTTTCCACTTGAGCTGCCACAATGTCTTATGGGAGCTGTACTTTGGGGGCCTCACTCACCCTTCTTCCTTTTGGGCTTGATTCCCCATCAAGACTACATCTCTCAGGATGCAGCACAGTCAAAGAATGCCCATATTGCACTGCAGCAGTTCAACTTCTACAAGATTTAGGGAGAGGTTGTGGTGCATCCTGAGAAGTGTCAGACCAGGGAGCTCAGCATCTAGGAAGAAACAAGGACTTAGTGCACTCCAGCGACAGCTCCCACTGGTCCCAAAGCAGCTCAGGTGAACACAGCTACATGTCAGCTGGAAATTCGTGTTTACAAATGTGACTGAATTGCAACTCCTATGGAAGTTTTTGTTTCATGAAAAGTTTTGCTATTTCAACTTCCCATTCTGATTTGGGAGAGGGAAAATGTCAAAGTGTTGAACTTCCCCCAGGACAAAAATTCTGCTTTGTCAGCAGCATCACTATGGTGCCAAGCTCTCGGACAGCGCACGGCGGTAAAGTATTCATGCTGATCGGGTAGGGATGGGAGGAAGGAACTACTGCACAAACAAACTACTGCAACTCCTAGAATGGTCATGGTCTTTCTACTCGCGCGGATCAGCCCCTGAATTGGGGGGAATAAAACTAAAACATGTCAGAGGTGGTCTAATTTGCCACGATAAATCAAAATCTACCACCAAAAAAAATTGTGCACATATATTTGCTCACGCAACTGACCTAGTGAAATGGCAGTTTTTAGTAACATGTGTGTACGCAACGCATAACGTGTACAAGCGCCCCTGGTGCTCAGAGCTACTGCAGGAATCAAGGAGACATCCCATTCTCAGATCGTTTCAGATTGTAGGAGAAATGAGCCTCCTCTAATGGATAATGCCTACATTAGAAAAGCGGTAAGTTGGAGGTGGCAAATACCTACCACTATTTCAGGGTCACATAACTGCTGTACATGCAGCTCTCATTTAAACACCTTAGTGGCCAGGGCATGAAGGTTATTACTCACATGAATGATCCATAGCATTTATACTGGTCCTGTCAGACTGGTGGCGAGAGTCATTGTTCATCAGATTTTGGAGGCAGCCCAGGATTTACAATCAGACCCTTAGTCTATATTTGCTATTTGTGTTGCAGTAGAACTGAAAGGGCTCAGTCAGCATGAGGCTGCCATTGTTTCCGGTGCTGCATCCACACGTACGAAATGTTCTCCATCCCAGTGAATGCAGGGGACAGTTGAATGGACAAACCTTACAAATGTGGGCATGGGTCAGTTTGCCACTCAAAAATGTGAATGCTAACACAGGGTTTCTAAATGGTTTCATTTGAGATATAAGTACCCTGAAAGACATTCATAAGTAAAATACACTTTATAAATAAATAAAATGAATGCATGTATTTCATCTATCATCTTTTGGGGCCCACCTGAAATGTGCAGGTGTGGAGATGCATTCAATGACAATAAATACGTAACACAAGGTGTTTGAGTTTCTACGTCAATCTTGCTGAAACAGCAGAGCTTCTCTCCGGGCTTCAGAAGGCTTGGAAGGATATGTGCATCTCTGATTTTTTCCTAGGAGCTACAGCAATCAGATTTTGAGATGCTTTTGAGCAGATTCCCAAAGCTTATATCCTTTAGAGGGTTCTGATTAAGATGGTCTTAAATAAGAATCCTAGATCCAAACAGTTCTCAACTTTGTGGGGTTTATACCCATAAGATACTGAAAATCTTGTTTTTCTTCTCTGAAATGCCATGTACTTCCTGTGACCTCTAGATAACTCAGTTCTCTGTGTCTCAGTTTTCCATCACAATACTGGAGATAAAAATACCTTCCTGTCCTATAGAAGAGTTTCCAACTTTCATTCATTAATGTCTGTGAGCCTTTCACATTTAGGGCTGTGGGAATATATATATATATATTTGGAGACTATCCTTGTGGAAAATGATCCCAAATAAGGAAAATATGAGTAAGATGGTGAATTCCATTTCTTTTCATTCTTTCTTCTCTTTTTCTCAATATAGACACAGCTAAAGTGGTTTGCTCAAGCAGTGTTGGCATTGGAAAGCAAGGAGACAGAATAACAAAATCTTGTCCGATTTTAAACGGTCCCATGAGAGGAAATATAACTTATGTGTGTCGTGACAAGGCCTGGAGCGAGGCTAGAAACAACTGCATATCTGCACCAATAAACACATTGCTTACTGCTGCTGAGGTACCAGCTTTATATCTTTTCTTAATGCTTTTTCTCAGTAATTTTAATAATGATGTTTTCTGGGGGGGGAGGGGGTGGTCTGTGGTTCAAGCAATTTAACTATTTAAAATATATAAAATATTAGGAAAATGCAAATGTTCAATTAAAATGATTTTTTAAATGGTCATAGGCCCTCCATCCTCTGGGCTAGAACTAAAAGTGCTATAGAATAAGATAAAATATTTTGATGCAGTGTTTCTCAGCTCATGGGTCTTGACCTTTTATTGATCATGAAAGTCAACAGAGAGAATGAGTGCTGAAAGATTTATTACAGTCTAAAGAAAGGGAAATCTTTCTCTCCCCCATACATGCACACTCTTAGGGCCAGTTTCTATTCCATGTTTTAGGCACTCAAACGTGATTGTAATTCATCCTGCTTAAGTCACTGACAAAAGTGCATGCATGTCTAAGTACCTTGCCGTCACTTCAGCCAGGACTAAATCACTGAAATGCACTGAGGTGCAGGAGGACCCGTGTACTTTTTGCATCAACTGTTTGTTTCCCAGGATCTTTGTCAGCGTGGAATAGGATCTAGGTCCACTTAGGCATATAATGTGTGGAATAGGATCTGGCCCTGACACTTTAAGGCAGCGATGTTCAACCTCTCTGCCCCCACAGGCTGGAGGGGTGGAGTGGAGCCAGTGCAAAGTCCAGATCCTATGTTCAGGGTCAGCATGTAGGGTTGGTCCATGGGTGCAATGTGTCATGTCATGTGACCCCATACACCAACCCAACCCTGCACACCAGATCCAGACATGGAAAGACCATAGGCCAGTGTGATCTGATGTGCGGGGCCATGCCATTCAGACTGCAGGACTTCCTCTGGGTCTGGAAACTTGGTGACAGTGGGATGGTGGCAACACTGATTGTTGTGGCTCTGAGCAATAAGCACTGCTAACTGTTCACCTGTTGTCAAATTGCTGGACCCATGAGGAGCCCCAGAGGTCAGATAGCATGGCTCTGTAGGCCAGAAATTGCACACCACTGCTTTAAGGTCAAGTATGAGAGACTGAAGAGTGAAAAGGACTTCCCAGATCATGGAGTTCAAGCCCTTGCAAACATGTAAAAGACTATATTGTGCCACAAGAGCAGGGGAAACGGTACCATGAAGAGCCACCAGCTCAGCCTCTCAAAAAAACACTGATAGACACATGATTCAAGCTCATCATTGTTACTGTGGGTATATATTTACCCTTGTGTGTGTAAGAGTCTCACCCTTTTTTGATTTCACAGAAGAAGTCACCATTGGGAAAAGGGTGAAACACTGGGATACCATAGCAAATCAGCCTGAGCTTACTTAGTGTGGCTGTAGTGACATAAAGCGCTATTCTTTTATTATCCATATCACAGTGCAATAAGGGTGAACAGAATTTTAAGCAGTATCACGGGCAGATCTAGGATTTTGAAAAGGGGTGTAGATGGTGTGTTGCCTCATCACATATAACACAACACATTTTTCTCCAATTAAAAAGAAACTAGAAGCTTTACAAATAAGCTAAGGGCCCAGGGCTGTGTTATTCAGTTTAAGATTGAAGCAAAAACAAATGCAACTTTATTGGAATGTGCATTACTTTGCTATATTATATACTATGTATAAAAAACACAACAAACTAAGCAAAAAAGAATCAAAAGATGTCATTTCATTAATCTTGTAGAATTAAATGTACATCTCCTTTTTCAGATGTATGAAACAAAATCTAGCCTTATTGAGCATCTTGACTGTGCATCCAGTGTTCACTGAAAGTTATTTCCACACCTGAATTAATGTTTCCATTCTGTGTTAACATGTTTAGCTAGAGTTAAAAACAGTCTGCAGGACTGAAAAAGGAGTTGCATTACTGGGAGCAGCTAACACACTGCAGAATTGCAGATGGAAGGATAGTTTGATTAGTGGAATATCAAAACCTTTAAAAAGGAAAGAGGGTCCTTAACACCTGTGGTATGAAGAATTTAGAAGGAATCAGGTGGATTACAATGAGCCATGAAGTCAATTGACTGTATCACTGCTGCCTGAATAGAAATGCTGCTGTAACTACTAGGCAGTTGGTTTTAAACTTTGAGTGGAGCAAGTACCAAAGCAGTTGCACTACTTTACGCTCTTCCCTCCTCCCAGATCTGCCCCCTGAGAAACTTCAACGGGGTTACACAATCCAAAAGAGTTTGAGAACTTCTGTGCTGGATATCCCCTGACATGGAATAATTCCCACAGTATAATCTACTCGTCACACTTATTTCCTGGATGGGATGCTAACATAACTGGCCCTAATTTTAGTTTTGATGCAACTTCCCTTTTGGGTCTCCAGATTCCCCTGGGTACAGGAGCAATGGTCCTACTACCACATCCCATACCTACCTGTCTAGAAACAAAGTGCAGTTCCCCTGTTCTCT
>NW_005842817.1:135974-156602 GCF_000455745.1 Alligator sinensis | reverse complement strand
AAGGGAAGTCCATGTCTTTCACTAGGTCCTTAATGTGCACCTCAGCTGAGCACCCCGATCACACTGCCTACACATTACAGAGTCTTTACCTTCCATTCTAGGCTTTGCTGTCTAGTCCTCAGCCAAAAGAAAAGCTACCCGAATATCTGCAGAGTCTTGTGGAAGGGGTAAAAAAGGAAGAACAAGGAATAAATACGTCTCCTCCAGACCTGGGGGCAGTTGTCACCATCCTGGGTTTGGTTTCAACCATCCCAGAGGAGGCAGCGCAGTCCACAGTGAAGGTAAATTGCAGCTAAATCTTGTAGAAGTTGGCTGATTCTTTGGCCTCTGGGTCAAAGTAGAATTTTTGTTTTTTGATTAGTCAGCACCCAAATTGCGGGGAAACTGAAGGAGCCAAAAGGAGGGTAATAGGAAATGGACAAAGATAAGGATGGTGCTGGTTTTTAGTAATAAGCTGAGCAGAAAAGAAAGGCTCACTGGTTTAAGTTGGTTACGTAGGTCAGGTGGTTACAAGATGGGGAGATCAGGGTCAAAGATACTGGAGCTAAAAGCCAAGAAGATAGTTAGGAGAAAGGAAAAAGTATAGCAGCATTACAGAGGAAAAGGGGAGAAGACCTGGTTTGGCTGACACCAACTTTGAAAATGAAACAACTGAGAGGAAATACCAATATCTAGGTGTTTAATATGGACTAGACAAAAGAAGAAGATAGGTGAGAATGGTACCCAATTATTGTTACCGTCAATAACAATGACTGTATAGGTCCTGTAGGATTTTACTAAGGCCATCTATCTTTCTTTATTACAGAACTTCCTAACTGTAGTAGACATCATTGTCAGTAACACCACAATAAATTCCTGGAATGAATTGAACCAGCAGGAAACAAATAAGAGTTCTCTGTTATTAGAGTCAGTGGAGAGATTTTCCCAGTACCTCCAACCAGTCAATAATACCATCCCCTCTATTAGAAACACCAACCTGCAGTTAGAAGGCATAGTTATCTCTGAAGGCAACGGGTCACAGTATGCAAAGAACTTCACGTTCTCAGGTCCATCAGGCCTCAGTGGTAATGTACTAATTAATGAAGCACAAATTCAGAACTTACAAGCAAATACAACTATCATCAGTGTGGCTTACTCAACCCTTGGACAAATTTTGCCCCACCGCAGTGAGACCAGTGAGTCTGTGAATGGCCTAGTGATGACAACAACAATGAGCAGAAACATATCCCAGGGCTTTGAGATTATTATGACATTTGGAAAAAGCAATATTTCCCTGATCAATCCCCAGTGTGTCTTTTGGAACTTTACATCAGGACAATGGGACAAGACTGGCTGTAGGCCTGAGAACCGTGAGCAGGATGTCACATGCAACTGCACTCACCTGACCTCATTTTCAATTCTGATGTCACCCCATGCAGTGTCCATTGGAGGAAATGCACTAGATTATATTACCTACATCGGTTTGAGCATTTCCATATTGAGCCTGTTGGCCTGTATTTTAATTGAATTCCTGGTATGGAAATCTGTGACAAAAAACAGAACATCTTACATGCGCCACATCTGTATGTTAAACATAGCCACTTCCCTTTTGATTGCAGACATCTGGTTCATTGTTGCAGCCTCCCTCCATGACATAAAGGAGACAGTGAAGGACATCTGCATAGCTGTCACATTTTTCATCCATCTGTTCTACCTCTGTGTCTTTTTCTGGATGCTTGCTCTGGGCCTCATGCTCTTTTACCGTCTGGTCTTCATTTTACATGACACAAGCAAGACCACCCAGAAAGCGGTAGCTTTCTCATTGGGCTACGGGTGCCCTATCACCATATCAGTCATCACCATTGCTGTCACACATCCATATGGTGCTTACGAAAGAAGGGATGCCTGTTGGCTCAGCTGGGAGATGAGTAAAGCTCTTCTTGCCTTCGTCATACCTGCACTGATCATTGTGGCTGTGAATTTTATCATTGCTATTGTAGTCATAGGCAAAATCCTGAGGCCAGCTGTTGGTGACAAGCCAAACCAGCAGGAGAGGAGCTTCTTCATTCAAGTTGGGAAAAGTATTGGTGTCCTGACACCCCTGTTAGGCCTTACCTGGGGGTTTGGATTTGCAACTGTTATTAAAGACACCTCAGTGGTGTTCCACATACTATTCACAATTTTGAATGCTTTGCAAGTGAGTATTGAAGCTGATTTTTTTTTCTTCTTCATTTCACTTTTATTGCATTTATTTTTCTATTACCAAAAATGTTTTGCCTTATTGTGACTGTACCAGGCTAACCCTA
Organism: Alligator sinensis; assembly: GCF_000455745.1. NCBI lineage: Eukaryota > Metazoa > Chordata > Crocodylia > Alligatoridae > Alligator > Alligator sinensis. Next base: position 154,317 of record NW_005842817.1, on the reverse strand, counting down.
CATGAACACCCTAGGCAAGTATGGCAATTAATTTGGTAGCAACATTGAGCAAGTGTTCAAGATTCACGACAGGAAATTGACCTAGCCATCTTCTACTGCAATAACCAGGAACAATGGGGCTCTTTGAGGATGTGGCAACAGCCATAATTGGAAAATTCCTTGTCTCTGTTAGTTTCTGTCATATCTGTGAGATGGCGACAATGATTATTTATATTACAGTAATGCCTAGGGACCTCAGACAAGGCCCACTCTCCACTGTTTTAGAAACTGTACAGGCACATATGATGAGGAAGTCTGTTTCTGCCTTAAAAATGTGCTATTTAAATAAGCAATATAGACAGTGTATGAGGGATATATTGTAGTACAGTTAAATAGGAGATACATGCATGCTTTTAATATAATTCTCATGTTTCGTAGGGTTTATTCATTTTGCTCTTTGGAACTGTCTGGGACAAGAAGGTAAGAATTTGAATAACTCCTTATGCCCAAGACAAATATATGATTGTTATTTTACCCAAATACACAAAGTAATTGATTGACTTTATTTGCTAAACACAGGTACGAGAAGCCTTGCTGAACAAGTGTTCATCAACCAAATGGAGTTCGCAACAGACAAAGGTTAAATCTTCTCTTTAACAATACATTTTGCAGTTATTGTTTTAACTCTGCACTAATCTACATGCATTTCTAAAGAAACATAATTTTTATCTTATTTACTAGGACCTGGAAAATTATTTTTCAATATTCTTAAATTTTTACTTATAGTTTCTCAAAAACAGATGAGAATTTTGAGGAAAAAATATTTTCCTTTAAAAACCGAGTTCAAAATCTTGTTGAAAATTCTTAAATTTAAAATTTTGTTCAGTTGGGGGTTTTTTAATTAAGGAAAAATCAGTCTGGTCTCATCTTTACATACAGACTTCCACAGAAACAAATGGAGAATCTGAGTCTGGGTAAATGCTCATCAACTCAGGAAACAACAGAACTTGTGCTCAACCTGTAACTACTGGGGTTTAGAAGGAGAATTCCCATCCAGGCAGGTTATCACATAAGGGGTTTCTACACCTTCCTCTAACCAGCTGGTACTGGCAGTCAGAAAAAGGATAATGATGACCCATAAGTCTGACGTAGTATGTTAATTGTTGTGGTTCTGCTATTTGTAAATGTTTTAAAACCGTCGAAAAATAGGCAAATAAGAGACGATGGATTTTGTGCATGCAAAAATGAATTGTGTCTATCAAGAGTCATGACAGACAACAGCTACAGTTGGGTAAACCTGCCAACTATGAGAGCAGCCTCATCAGAGGCCAAGGATGAAATAGCCTTTCACTGTACAAGCTAGGACATCCAGGTCAAGGTTTAAGACCATTAAAGGATTTTGAACCCTAATGTGGAAGTGACACATTATCTAAGCACAAGTGACCTCAACTGAAGGGCAAAAAGTGATGCTCAGATACCTTGCCATGGAGGCACCTAAACTCTACCATTGCTGTACTGAGATGCTTTACATTTCAGTAGGCACCGTAGAGCTGTGTCTGTGTATAGGCCTAGAATTGCCCCAGTCTTGGCATAGCTGAGGAGCTCAGCATCCTGCTCTTCATCAAGCCCAGTTGGGATCCAGAAATAAGGCATTCCCTTACCTATGGCCCCTGCAGACCTGATCTGGTTCTCAGAGCACACCTATCATGTACCCCAATGGAAAAATGCAGCTGCAGTGGCTTTCAAAAACATGGAGGAGATGGAGACTTCCTAAAGAATGAATCACCTGCTCAGGAGGCAGGAAAGATGATTCATGGCAATGGTCAACACGAGGATGCTTAAACCCATATCTCTCACCCAGATTCCACTCAAGGAAGGTGGTGCCTAAGAGTTAGGTATAACACCTAACTGGTCAGTTATTTGTCAGGGCAACAAGAAGAAATTTGTGCTGTCCCTACCAGTGCTGTACTCAGTGCTATGGGTTTATGGAAAACATCAGTCTTTAGATCAACTACCTGATGCCTTTCAGCACATTCCACTTACTCCAGAAGTTTTGTAGAGGGTCTATCGGTTTCCTGTTGAGCTGGGAGCATTTTCTAACAATTTGCTTAAATTCCATTCTTCCTCTATTGCCTGATGCCCTGCAGCTGCTGGTTGTATGGCTGTTATGTTTGGGGGTAAACAGTATTACATCTGGAGCCAATCTAACAAGTCAGTCCAAGTAGAATGGTTCGCTTTAGCTACAATTCTACAAGCCACCAATATTGATATGGCAGCGCCTTTTCAGTCAGATTACCCTCCTGTATCAAAAATAAGCCATTTCTCTTTAAAAATAGAGATAAAAATCATTAGGCACATCTGATTCTGCACATCTAATTTGGGTACAGTTCCATTGACCCAAATCCTGAGAACCTTGAGCTCTCATTGACTTCTGATGGCTGCACCTTTTGAGATCTCAGCCCATTTCAACGGGAATGTTGCTTGAGAAAGAGGGAATAAAAGAAGTAGAATGACCATGCTTTGACCGTTGACTTAAAATTGATTAATTTATATTCAGCTTCTTCCTTTATCACCTGTTGAATCTGCATTTGAAAGCTAGTGAATTGCATTATTTAACTCCCAGTGCTACAGCCTCAGGAATCCAGATGAGGAAAGTCCTGTAGAATTTAACAGAGAGTGAGGACTTCTCGAAGCAATGCAGAAAATTCATTCTGTTCATAAGGTTTTACAATAACCTCTATGAACCTAAACAATCTCTATAGAAGCTGATTATTTTCCATCACTGTAGACTTCTCCAGTATTCCACAAAGGAAATTCCCATCATTTCCAGCAGTATAGATACACTTCAACCCTATTACAACAGCATGAAATCATTCTCTCCCAGCTCCTCTGTAAAGTACCAACTTTTTTGTAGGTTGCATTCCCCTGGCCTCTGGTGGGGGGAATCTTGCATGCTTGCATGACTGTAATTCTTTCTGACCCAAAGAGGATCTGAATTGCACTGCAATGCTAATGGGAATTCTCCTGAGCTCAGACACCAGGAGGCCGTTCCCTCTGGCAGGACAGAGCCTGGAGTCTAGCCTATTTTTCATATGCACCATTGAAAGGGAGGTTGCTTGTCTCTACATATTGTATGAGTCATCTGAAGTTATATCTGTGTGCTACATTTCACATCTACTGTGTTCATCACTATAAATGTACCTGGGGCTGGCTTGGAAGGTGCCCGACAAATGGCAGAGTTGCAGCCCTAGTGAATGTTTAATCCTAAAACATGATTCAGTCAAAAAAAGAGCAAGCTGCAAACACAGAGAGAAGAACAATTCATATCCTGTGCCAATAGGTTGACTTGGACTAGATGCCACCTTGGAGCCATCCACATGCTGCCCCCTCCCACCATTGAAAGCCTGTTTTTCTAGGGTACTGCCCAAGTGAATAGATACTGCTCAGTCAGTATGAGAAGAGGGGATTTTAAAGTCGCAAAGAATTGTCCCAGCAATGTGCCAGGTGTTGGAACATCTGGTCAAGCTGCTCAGAGGTATAATATTAGCCCACTCCCTTGCTTCAGTCCATGACTCCATCTTTTTAGCCTAGCCAATGCTTCAATAAAAGAGGGGGTAGTGTCTGTCCAAAATGAAGCTCCCTTTATCTAATTTGCCTCATGCCTCCATTCATAGGCACATCACTCTCTCACATGCACCACTGAACAGCATTTTATTCAAACAATTTCTTTTAAAGTATGGTTGTAGAAAATGTCTCTGGCTTTTAACTAAAATCGGCTTCCGTTTTACAGTCAACGTCCCAGGGAAACTCCGCACCAGTGTTCTCCATGAAGTCTCCCTTGTCAAAACCATTAAACAGTTTATGTGGCAAAACAGGTAAGTGACAATGGCTGTACTACCTAGCAAGATAACAAGCCTTGGCCTTGGCCTTAGCCTAAGTTTGCAGAGCAGAATTTTAGTTAATGTCCAGAACTCAGAGTAGGAATCGAGCGTCACCTTCCTTTAGCCAGTTTAACCTTTCATTGGCAGTATGCATGTATGAGTTCCCCATGTAGTGATGTTACGATCTATGGTATTGCCTCAGCCCAGAGACAAGATGCTTGTTAGAGGATCTCCCAAGTCATCAAGATGGCTAGATGGGCAGGTGTCACAGTCTCCATCTTCTAACATTAGCAAGTCCAGTGCTCTGCTGTCTGCATGTCCAATTCATTTTGCATTTTTTGCCCCCAGGAAAATATGATGTTTCATCCACAGAAACAATGAGCTTTTCGACTGAAAACATTTCCATGGCCAATTCTTTCTTTCACTGACGTGCTTTAAATGGCAACCTGAGTATCTGTAAAGGGATTCGGTTCCTCTTGGCCAAGCTGTGAACCAAAATGAAACCTATCTGTGAATCGTAGAGAAGCAGACTGTTTCACACAGACCATGTTGCTTGGCACATTCTTTAAGAAGCATCCTTCTGTCTAACATGTCAGACATGGAATTCTTCGGGAGACCAACAATGGCAGAAGTAATTTAAAAATATTACAACTCTACTAGGGTCCAACCCTGTAAGTGTCTGAGAGCCCTCAGCCTTCCTTACAATCAATGAGAAAGTGCTCTATGCAGTATTGAGCCATGCAACATAACACTATGTGCACAAGACTTCATGTGGTTTTAATAATTTCTCTTTGCTTAGTTGCCTGAATGACTCCAAATGCATGCCTATAAACACACATGCTTCATTGCCCTGTAAAAGGACCTAATGATTTTTATAGCTCAGCTCATCTTGGAACCACTGGTTCAAATCCCAAACATTTCAGCTCAATGGACTTGCCCCACTACTCACTTCAATTGATGGATCAATTGAGTACTATAATGGTTCCTGCATGGAGATCTCCCAATAAAACTAATCTGCTTTTAATTGTTTTGAAAACCCTGAGACCTTCTGTGGTGCTTCAGTAAGAAAACGACAACTTATGGTAAGAGACATTTGACTTCTGTCTTCTACCACAGTGGCAACTGCATTCTCCCCCACTGTGTATGTAGACAGTTCCATGCTGTACGTCTTTGTGCTTGGGTCTTCCATTGACAAGGAGAGCAGTCCCAAAGTCAGAAGCCTTGCAGAATCAGTCTCAACCAGGAGAACATACTGAGCACTCACAGGATGAAAGATGCTATTGAAATGATTGCTTTAATTTTGAACTAGTGCGCTTTGTTTTAATTTTTTGCAACCACTGAAGAGTCTAATGATTTAAGCACAGGCCTGCAAAATATTCAATGCCAAAAGCTGAAGTGTTTGCAATAGAAGGAACGCTTCACATCTGACAGAAGGAGGTTCACAAGTTTCATCCAGTTCTAGATTTGAGGTCAAGTTCAACATCCTTCTTAACTGGGGCAATTCCATTTGGCCCACCTCAATACAAGGCGAATTTGATCTTGTGCTGCGCTGTGGGATGAACCGGAAGAGAAAACCTAAGCTGTATGGAGAAGGTTCTGTTATTGGAGTGTGTGTGATCATTATTGAGGACAAACAAAAAAGGGCATCAAGTGAATTATTCATGCATGCAACAATTTCTTTTTGCATTTATGATGTAGACCTAGTCCACTGCTTATAGATTAAGAATTGATTCCTTTTCTTTCAGATATAGAGCCTGTCATAGCTATCTAGCCTTTCAGTGCATCTGCCTTTCTAAAACATCCATCCACTTCTTCCACCTGAAATAGTCCCTAAGCCATCCATTTCTTCTAATCTCTTCCATAAATCCACTGTGAACTATTGACTTGAAGCACAATTATAGTTTCATGCAACTAGAAGGTGTTCACTCGGAGTGAGCTAGGAGATCGATTTATGCACAATAACATGTGAGTTTCTGTGCATAGTGTCAGCAACTGTCGATTTTCTGGATCATGGTGTACACATAAGAGGTCTAGTCAGGTGCCTGGTAGAGTCCTGTGACCATCATACCAAGACCTTCAACATTTATGCCTAGGGAAGAGTATGGAGGAGTTAGAGGCTGTCCAAGTCCTACCATCCCCCTTTAGACCATTGAGATGTAACCCAAAGGCCAGACCAAACCCAGACATTCAGTGCCTCAATGATTGTAATTTCTGCCAGAGAACAAAAAAGGACTGCTGCTAATTGCCTAATGCCTCAGCGAAGATACGTTTCTGTTGGGGTGATGTCCCTTAGCATTTCTCCAACCAACATGTTTGTGCATAGTATAGTTCCATTATATTTTATATTGTTCAACCACGTTGCTTCAGCCTGAGACCGCATTAGCTCTCAAAAGCTAGGCAAGCTAGGGCCTGATGAACACTTGGGTAAGGGATTGCAAAGCTAAACTGAATGTGTTTCAGCTAACAACATTAAGTAGGAGGCTCTCAGTATTGAATGGAAAGGGGCACTGTGCAGTTGGAGGGAATGTCTTTGGAATAATATGCAAACTATTCTACAAATATTCATAATATTCATGATTATTGTCATAAAAAAGCTTCTGGCATTTTATGGAAGAATATCTTGTGCCCTGACCAAAAAATCAACCTAAGTTAAACATGTCCTGCACAAAGTATTGCCCATTGGAGAGTCAACTAGAGCTGTTATTTATTGTGCATCTCTGTTCCCTCTACCCAGTGCCTGAATCAAAGGTGCTGCATTGTACACTGTGACAAATATATCATGGAAAAGTGTGTGCTATTGCTGAGCTCAATTTAACACAGGATGAACAAAAAGTTTGCTTACTGATTTCTGGTCCAGGATCGTCAGATAGGAAAAATAGCAGCAGAGGTCAATAGTAAATCGGGGCTTGCTTCTTTCTTGGACAACATGTCTGCACAAGGGATAAAGGAGCAATAAGTATTCTCATTGCCTCTACCTGGCCCTTGGATCTAGATGTGAAAAAGTAAGGTCCTCTAACCCTCTTCTTCTCTGGAGCAGGTAGGAGAAGGTGGTCAGAGTCTTGGAAACACGTGCTCCATTTTATAGGCTGTGATAGGCTGGCTTTAGCTCAAGTATATACAATACCTAAATGTCAGATTTAGCCCCTTTTCTGTAAACAGCTTTGAGATCCTTCACAATGAAAGGTGCTGTGTAATAGAAACCCTTTTTATCTAAGTTACAGTGATCTCTAGCATTCACTCTACGAAAGCTGACATGAATAAATGGCAATAGCGCAATGGTTCTAGGGCTTATCAACCATAACATTCAGATCTCATTTCTGAGGAGGTCGTGGTGCTGTGATTTCTTCATGACCCTTTCATGTCTCAGCCATATGAACTCTGTGTAGTCCTGTTATAATTGCCCCAAGACGGTTACATCCACACAGCAGCTGCATTTTTTAAAAATCAATGGAAAAAGCAGTAAGTCACACCATCTTTAAACGAAGTTGACTAATCTTACTGTTTAAGTAACAACACAGCAGGCATGTCTACATGAAATGCTTCATGTGCAGAAGCCTAATTGTACTGTGCTTTAGCATGGCACGCAAAGCCTGTGCTAATGCGTTAATGCGCAGTAGATTTAGTGTAACGTGCAGTAGCATCACAAAAAAACCCATTCATCTGTGCTAATGTGCAGGAGCGCTGATTATGGCACACGAAGTTAGTACCCATCATTACAGGTACTAAACTTAATGTGCTGTAATTAATGAACGTGTAGACACACACAGCATCTCTTTGGATACTCCTGCTATCCCCCTTGATGGATTCAACAGTTAAAAATGATTGCTGCAGCCTAGGAAAACAGCTCACCACTATTCCCTGTCCAAATGCCTAACAGCTCTTTTCTTTGAGACTAACTCAGCTAATCTTTGTATAACTTCTTTCTCTATTATTCCCTGACCTAATGCTCTTTTATAAAAGTAATGTTATTCTTCCCTTTGTAGGATAATGCCTACTGGACTTTACAGGTAAAAGCACTTTATTTTTGTACTATGAAGTTTTTCTTTCTAATATACACTTGACATTTTAAAAGTACAGGTGAAAAAAGAAACACCTGCTTATTGTGTAGATATAAATGTGTATACATATATTGTGGATATATATGTATATGTTATGACACTGCTTGTTAATAAACCCTACTTGCATAGAGCTCACAGGGCCTAGGTGCGTGTCCTTATTCAATGTAAGGATTACTGCTGTCACAAAAGCACTAATTGCAGGTTTGTACCTCAAGCATAAGCTAGAGGTTATTACTTGCTGAGGGACCTGATTTAATTTCTGTAATCTCTCATGAAGTTGTTTGGCTATTGGGACCATGTTAGATCTTCTACAGCATCAGTGATTAATGACTGATGCCTGCATATACCGGAGGATGTGCACACTACTAAAGGTTAAGAATTGCTGTGTCTGAGATGTGTTTTGCCTGGTGATAGTTTAGGAACATGGAGAATTGAGTTTGCTTGGCAAGGTTTTCTCTAGAGATGGACTAAAAAGAAGTGTTGGGATATGAATTAGGGGTAGGGTCAGATTGATCCTAAGGCTGAGTCAGGGCTGCAGTTCAGGTTCAACAGCACAGACAATTCACAAGATGCTGCCTTTACATTAAATAAACTGGAAAAAAGTGGATCCTTCTGATTTAGGTGCTGACTTGAAATAAGAATTGCACGGAGGTCAAGTCTGAACTCAGGATACTTGGACCTGACATTCTGATTGTGTCTTACGTCCAGTTTCTCAAAGAAAGACGACTAAGCAAAAGGCAGAGGTTATGGCTCGAGTCTTTTAATTTCTCCCTGCTGTTGGACTGCACATTGCAGTGCAGGCAGATAGGGCAGTGACAGCTAGATGGATGAACACCTTAGTGGGAATCTGGCAGGGCTCAGGAGCCAATGCACAGGATCCCTCCCAGCCTGAGCTTCTCAGCAGTGGTTTCCTAGTGCCACCTTGTGGAAAAGTTGAATCAAAGACAGAGAAGTGCTAAATAATTCCTTTTGTCTCCTCAAGGGAGCTCAGCACCTTTGAAAATGTGACCTCCAATGGTTCTGAGCGTGTGAAAATCTGACCCAAAGGTGATGCATCGGAGCATTTGATGAAAGGGATGTGTGTTTCTATGAACTGGTGAATGCAGCAGTAGCTACTGTGAGAAAACAGATAGAGTGGGACTAAGGCCAGGAGGCTGATAAGCAGACTTCAGCAAGGAGCCCACCTCCCTGAGCTACTTGCTGTAGCTTGTCCAATCAACATTGGTCTGTCGGAGCCCTATAATTCATCCAGGCCCTTAGACTTTGTCAACAGTTAAAGCATTTGATGTAGCTTATCTTGTCTCAGCTACTTTAAAAGATCACACCTACTGTATTAAGATGAAAAGTATATTTAGATTTCAGAAGCCATCCCACCAACACAGCGAACTAATCAGCTGATCCATTACTGTACTTTCTCGCATATAGCCCACACACTGATATAACCGGCACCAATTTATAACCCGCGGAAAATTGTATTTTCGGAAAGTAGTCCGTGTATAGACTGAGCCCATGTATTCCCCGCACCTGATAGTGTCGGTACCAGAGATGATTTTAAGCCTATTAAGCCTGAGAGGTGCTCTGCCATGAATGAACAAATTTCACCATTGCACTAGCGTGCACCGTGAGTGGTATAAAGTTAAAACCAATGGTTATTTTCAAATGGGTAACAATGCCCCAAGAAAAGATCCCAAATGGAGTTGCAGTTATTTGCAATAAGAAAGGGTGGATGAATGAGGATATAATGAAAGAATGGACAGAACGCTGTTTTCGAACATGGCAAGGCGGGTGGACCAGCTATAGCACTCGTATCGTCATCATCCAGTATGTCGTACAACCTGGAAATACTATTCAAACAATTATTAATGCACTTATTAACTTCTGCTACACTTGTTTTTGCATAAATGGCTCTGCATAGCCCACACCCTTGTATAGCCCGCACCCATCCATCATGTTTGTAAAAAATTATATATGCGAGAAAATATGGTACATGGCACCCCTTCTTTCCAGGAAGCAGTAGTTCTGTGCTTGACTTTGTGTGCTAATTTGGTAGAGGATTGTTACAGTTGCCCCAAAGAAAAAGCTGTGTGTTGATTTTTTCCCTTGTCTTAAAACTTCTAGAATAAAAGGCTACCTACTATAACAGTTCTGTTTCTCACGTGCCCGAAAGCTTGCAATTAACAACATTTTTTGGCAAAAATCTAGCTGATCTAATCAAAGATGTCACCTCTACCACGAGCTCTGATGTCTTGTGCTGCTAGACCAATACGGCTACAATCTGGATACCTGACACATGGAAGATATCATATTTTAGTAGATTTTTTAAAATGAAATCTTAATAATTTTACAAGGAGGAAGCAAGCTTTACCACCTGAAACCTGAGACCCTGCACCTGCCTTTGTTCAAGGTAATCTGCATTCTCACTAGAGCCCAGAGATACCTCACCACATAGGAAATTCCTTCCCAGAAGAGCATTACATCCTTTTGCTCCTCTGTGAAACACAAAACGTCATAACCAGAAGGAAATATGACTGCATCCTGCTTGCCACCAAACAACTGCGAGGTAAACTAGATTTTTCCAACTTTTCTCTGGGCCTAATCTGCATAAAATAAACTGTTCCAAACAGGAGATTATGCTGCATCTTCAACTCTCCTATGAAATATGAACTTTCATTTCTCTCTACACGAACTTATACAATCTTTCCTCCTGTGCCTGAAGAAGGGTGCTTATGCCTGAAAGCTTGTAGTTAAAGATTTTTTTTTTTGGCATAATCTATTTGGTCTAATAAAAGATATCACCTCTACCACGAGTTCTGATTCCTGTTTCTCATGTAAATACTTATAAACCACGTCACCTTTTACCTTTCTTGCTGCTGAGTCCCATGCCTTGTAAAATGGGTATGATAGAAGGGGGATTAAGATGGATAGCTACAGCTCAGAAGGCATGAGTTCAAGCCTTGATCCACCTGTTGATAGGTACTAGGTCATTAAGCCTGGGTAACCAAAGGCTGGAGGTGGTGTCAGCTACATCATCCCCTTGCATCATATTGGGAAAGAAGCTGGTGTACCTTAACCACACTGCCCAAGGGCAGATAGGATAGGTTGGACCTTCCTAGACCTCATCTCTCTCCCTATCAGCCATGTCACAGCTTTCTGGTATTGTAAAACCTCGGGTATTGTTAAACCTGTTTTGTTTAAAACCTCCTCCAGTGTTTCAACATCTTCTTGCAGCATGGTCACAAGAGCTGATTATGGTATGTTGGTGCCAAATGCAAAGATAACCTCTCCACTCCTACACAATATTCCCTTATTCATACATCCAGTGATTTACATTAGGTCTCTTGGCATAGGCTCACATTGGGAATCTTAGAGGACATATGTGCTGGACATCTGTGGAAGGATGATGGTTTGGGGGTTTCTTGGTTAGGCTGCTGCTCCCATGTGTAGCAAGCAGAAGAACATTGGCGACATGTAGGGGGTGCACGTGGGTGCACATGTACCCCCTGAGATTGGCGGTCCACCCCCTGAGAGAAACTGGGCAGTCGCCACTGACCACTGCCAACTCTGCTGGTGGCATTTGCAGGTGGCTGCTGACCCCCGGTCGGCTCCTGTCACCCCCACCACCCGGCCACTGACAACACCACGGGCGGCCCCCGGCGGCCCCCCCCCCCCCCCCCCCGCCACACCCCTCCCACCACTGCCTGCGGGCAGTCACCGTACCCCCCCCACCCTCCAGGGGCACGCGTAGTTCATGCAGCAGAAGCCCATCTCCATGTCCTATCATAGGCAACTAGGACTGGAAAGGATCTCCTGGACCAATGAATCCAGGCCCCTGCTATTGTTATGGGCAAACACAGCATATACTCCTTTTCAAAAACTGATCAAGTTCCAATTTAGACCTAATTTTAAGTGGGGAGGGGGAAAGGCTTGCACTTACTAGCCCAGTAGTTCTCAAACTTCTTGGATTCAGTGCACCCCTCACAGGACTCAAGGCAGCCCTTCATAAGTTTTGTGAATTGAGTGGCACCCAATTTCAAAAACTATTTTTTATATTTCAGTGCTTACCTCCTTGCAGAGGGGCTGGGCAGGGAGTAGGGGATCATCCTACTCTTATCTGTTCAGGTTATCTGCTTATCTCTTCACACCTTGCTTATCTGTTCACACCTCAAGATACACTTCAAAGGATCTGGTGGCACCCTAGGGTGCACCAGTACCCTGGTTGAGAATCGCTGCATGGATCTAGTGGATAAGGATCTCCCAGTGATGGCCCTGCTGTCACAGAGCTGGTGCTTAAAGATAAAAATCTCCCAGGCCCCCCACACCTCAATCGTGATGGTGAAGCGGGGGTCTTGGAGCTCCCTGCTGCCAAATCAGGGAGTCATAGTCCCTGCCCGGGCTCCAGTGGCGAAGCCTGTTCTAGCAGCAGGCAGCTCCCAGGGGCAAGGAGCAATTTCCAGCCTCCTAGTTGCCAGCTGACAGGGAGCAGATTTGCTCCCAGTCACGTGTCTACTTGAGCGCTACTGCACAGCAACTAATCGCAAGTAAGTTTGCTACTTGCATTTGCAGGTAGCAAATTTACTCATGATTAGTGAGGTTTACTCTGCAGTAAGCATGTGCACATGTAGACACATGTGCTTACTGCACAGTAAACTACACTACTTTGCAGTAGAGCATCTCATGTAGATGCACCCTGGGTCATATTTTTCTAAAGGCCCTCCATACATGAAGTAGCCGCTACTGCAGAGGACCACTGCCTGAATTTCCAAATCATGCACTTGGAGCACATATTCTAGCCCCACAGAGGAGGAGGTGGAGGCAGGGGGAACACCCTGTAAGCAAACCTCCTGTCTCTCTCCCTAGTGCTGTTGATACACTTTTCTCAATGACACTGTAATGCAAAATGCACAAAAAGCATTGGAAGTCAGGGCTCCCTACCCCCGTCAAGAAATTATCTCCTTACTGAGCCACAGAGTCAGGTTCCCTCTTGCTGTTTCTGCCTCCAGTATGCTTTGCCTCTTGGCTGTGTAGTGACATACTCTCAACAGGAAGGTGCTGTTAGTCCTGCCTGACCTCATGTTTAGCTTGTATACTATCACGTAGGACAGAGGTGGTCATGCTAAGGCACATGCCGAAAGTGGTGTGGGTGGGCACCCCTTGACTATGGCATGTGGCAGATCATGGAGGGAGCAGGAAATAGGTGCCAGATTAGGGCAGGGAGCAGAAATCAGAGCAGCAGCTCAGGCAGGAAGCAGAAAGCACACCAATATATTGGTCAGGGAAATGGGATCAGAGTGGCATTTGGAGCAGGCGGGGCTTACCTTGTGACACAGCTGCCAAAAAGTCTCCTCTCCCCACCTCCAGGTTTAGAAGAGCATGGCTTGAATCCCTTCAGGAGAGGTAAGTTCAAAGTCAGGGTCTCTCAAGTCTACCTTTTCCTGGGCAAGTGTCTTGACCACAGACCCAAAGACAGGCACCTGTACAGTGCTGTCAGTTCACTGTTATTAGTCTTGCAGTTTGGGGGTTTATGCAGCATTTCTGTTCATCCATGACAAAGTTGAATCACAATAAAGCTAAATGCCTCCAGGGCCGTATTGAATTGCTTTCTCACACACAGAGTAGAGATAAACTTGATTGCATATAGCAAAAATGTAGCTGCCTGAAGTATTTAGGTGTGTAAGCACTACGCAGGATGCCATATGAAGTGGGGTAGGATGTAGATGTCTAAAAACTGTGCAAGACACAAGCCTTAGCAGTGAAATAGGGTTCTGCCCTGAGTCTCCAGCCCTAGACACCTCTAACCATCCTTGTGGTCCTTCTCTTACCCTGCTGTGGTTTGAATTTCCCTTTCTTGTATGTGACTGGACAGAATTAAGTACAACAGCCCAGAAGAGGTCTCCCTGGTGCCTGCAAAAATGGCACTAATTCTGCCTTTTCTCTACTGGAATGATGACCGAGGATTTTATTTGCTTTTTTCCAGAAGGGTTTGGGGGAGACGCTGTTTCCCCTAGCCCCTGCTGGCATAACAAGGAATAATGGGCACAAGTTGATGGAGAGGAGGTACAGATTGGACATCCAAAAAAACTACTTCACAGTCAGGGCGGCTAGGAGCTGGAACCAACTTCCAAGGGAGGTGGTGCTGGCCCCTACCCTGGGGATCTTTAAGAAGAGGCTGGATACTTACCTGGCTGGACTCATTTGAGTCCCGTTTTTGTTTTTAGGGTGAGTGGTTTTGTTTGTGTTTTTTGGGTTGTTCTCCCGCCCTGGCGGGGGGTCGGGCTAGAAGATCTATTAGGTCCCTTCCGACCCTGAAACTATGAAACTATGACCGCATTGCCATAAAAAAACCCATGCTGGGTTCAGGTAAGTACACCTAGGTATTTTTCTACTCCTGTCATTTACAGCCTATGAATTTATAGCAGTTATTCTTGGTATTTGCCCTTTACTGCATGGCCTTACAATTTCTACTATGAAAGTCCATCCCATTTCTATTAACTTGAATCAGTCCCTTGTATAATGTTATGATTCACCTCTGCACTGATGACTCCCAATTTTTGTCACCATTAAACTTCATTAGCACACTACTGCTTTTTGTGCTAAGCTCATTAATGAACGTATTAAATGAAATTGGTCCTAACACTGATCCAAAGAAATACCTTCTGTAATCTTCCTCCAGGTCATACCTGTTTAATCTGCTCACAGTGTTAAATTTTATCCAGTTCCTTACAATTCTTGTGCTAATCTCCATCTTTTCCACTTAAGCTAATCATTTTCCAAGTGGCATCATATCAACTGCTTTACCAAAGTCCAGATAGACGAAAGCTACCTTCAATACCTTTATCTAAAAAATTAGTTATCTTATCAAAGAGTGCCCTCCGTGTAGTCTGATGCAATCTGTGGTGTTGCATTCTCCCATTTCCCTCTGTTTTCACGTCTGAGTATTCTTTCCCTCAATGTTTGTTCTCATGTTTCATATTATTGCCATCAGACAATATTGATATCAATATCAATTGCCGGGGCAACATCACTAGTTGCCCCGGGCCCTTCTTAAATATTTGCTGTTCTGCAAGTCATATTATGCCATGCTGACTTGTTAGATTTGGTAATAATCCTTGCTAATGGATGTGCAATTTAATGTGCCACTTCTTTCACAATTATGGAATGAACACTGCCCCCAACACACACACACACACACACACACACACACACACACACTTCCTTAATTCTGCTTACCCCTGCAGTGTGGTAATTTCTGTTTCTATACCTCCATCCCCATACTTCTTCCTCCCTTTATTCCCATGTTTGCCATCATCATTCTGGTTGAAGACTGAGGTCAAGAATTCATTTCCTTTTAGGGTGATACTTTGCTTATCTTTTCCGTGTTCAGCGCACGAAGAGCACACCTTTTCATCTTTCTTCGTTCTCATGTTTTTGTTTGTTTTGATTTGTTTTTTACACAGCTGGAAAAAAAAATCTTTCATTTTAAAGCTCTCTTTGTGGTCACTAACTCTGATTTATGGCAAACTTCACTTTGTCCCTAGACTTCTTGACCTTGATGAACTTTTAAAAAAGCAACAGCATCTCACTGTTCACAGGCTAAGAGGAATGCTTCAGTTCTCACTTATTTATTACATATGCCATGCTATATCAGTTTAGAGGCCTTACCCTTCATTTAAAGAATAGCAATTAAGTTGTGGCCAGTTAAAGCCAGTTAGTTAACCTCAGCAACAGCAGGAAGAGAAATGGCCTTCTAATTGTACTTTATTTAAAGGTGTTATCTCAGGTTCAGCTCAATAATCAAGGGTGTCATGGCAACAGCTATGATACTGATGGATGTTAAAACAAAATATTTTTTTATTTAATTCCAAACTGAGAGAGCAGCTGCATCTTATAACAATTTTCTTTGTCCTGCATACCATGAATTACACTTCATCCCCTACAGCAGAGGTCACCAACCCCCAGCATGCATGCCATTATTGGCACACGGAGTCATTTTCTCCAGCACGCCAGAAGGTGAGCAAAGAAATTGTTTTAAATTTTTTTTTTTTAATTGCTGCTCTGGGCTCTCCAAATCAACCACAGGTCCCAGCGCCATGGCAGGCACTGGGGGCAGAGTCAGGAGAACACAGGCAGGGACATGGTATAGATTTCATAGACATCAGGGCTGGAAGGGACCTCGGAAGATCATCGAGTCCAGCCCTCTGCCCAAAGGGCAGGAAGTCAGCTGGGGTCATAGGATCCCAGCAAGATAAGCATCCAGTTTCATCTTGAAGGTGTTCAATGTAGGCGCTTGAACCACCTCCGGTGGCAGGCTGTTCCAGACCTTGGGGGCTCGGACAGTAAAGAAGTTCCTCCTTATGTCCAGCCTGAAACGATCTTGAAGTAGTTTGTGACCATTCGACCTCATCATCCCTTGGGGCGCTCTGGTGAACAAACATTCCCCCAGATGCTGGTGGTCACCCCTGATAAACTTGTAGGTGGCCATCAGATCACCCCTGAGCCTGCGCTTTTTCAGGCTAAAGAGCCCCAGGGCTCTCAGCCTGTCATCGTAGGGTCTGCTTCCCTGACCTCTGATCATGCGCGTGGCTCTTCTCTGGACTCTCTCAAGCTTCTCCACATCCTTTTTGAATTGTGGAGCCCAAAACTGGACACAGTACTCCAGCTCCGGCCTCACTAAGGCCGAGTACAGGGGGAGAATGACGTCCCGGGATTTGCTGTAATTTAAAGTTTACAGCTGCGCATGCCAGGACCTGAGAACTGTAATGCTGAATTCAATTCTCAGCTAATTTAGTGAGGATATAATGGATTATCCAAAACTATGCACAGTTTCTATGGGCAGTTATTTGATGAGGATCGACATTTAAGGAACAATTACGGGGCCATTAAAAAAAAGCTCCTAAAACCATGTTTAAGTACTTAAGAGTCCCACATTTCAAGAGAAGACTCCTATTAGTTCCCATTGCCATCAATGGGATGTGCTGGCAATGCTCAACATTTTTCGAAAATCAGGACACTTGTTTTAAATATAAACCTTTATATTAAAAAAAAAGCTTTATCTTCACCTGATCATTATAATTCTAATAACGATCAGGATTTTAACTGTTACACACGATTCCTGGATATTCCCTGACAGATTTTAATATTCATGCACTGTGGTTTAAAAACAAATCTCTAGAGTAAAAGATGATTCAAGAGCTAATTTTATTGTGTGCAATATTCTTGTCTGTTAAAGACATCTGATATAAATTGCCTTAATTTAAAAACTACAACAAAAATCTATTAGACTTTCTTGTTAAATTAAACCTTCTCAAGAAGACTTGATTAATGTTATACTGCATTAATTAATTTGAAATCTGTTCTCTTTGCATTTAAAGAGCTATCTAAGCACCTTTCCTTCATTCCATTTTCAATCATATGGAATATACTAAACAAAATAATAATATATGTACGTACAGATATGGTACTTTAAGTTAAGACCTAAAACCTGTGCTCCTTTCTATAGTAATGGATAATGAAGAGCTCATAGTAATTTTTATGAGATAACTTGTCTTTATCTTTTCACCTCATCTGCCAAGGGCACTGGATAAGCATCTCACAACACCCCAAAGGTAGCAGCAGTTCATTGGTGTTGTGAGCCTATGGCCTCCTCCCAGCTTATCTGCATAGCCTGGCTTATTTGTGGCTGCCTGCCCAGTCCAGAAAGAAGCCGTAGTGACAGCAGTGCCCAGGTGGGCAGGTTCCCCTTCCCTGCCTGCTCTTCCATGACAGTGCTAAGTAAGCCAGAAGCTATGGGAGAGGGGGAGAGGGGGAGGCAAGTAGAGGGTGCCAGGGAGGGGAATGGAAGGCCTGATCTGGGTGATGACATCATCAGATGTGAAGCCTGCCGGGCACTCCAGCCATGAGCAGGGAGGTGTTGGGAAATACATGGAGTGCCCGGCTGGCTCCACATCTCCCCACTCACGGCCATGGAGTGCCAAGATGGGGGCAGGTAAGACTGAAGCAGCTCTAGCAGCCCTTAAGGGAAGCCACACATGGAGGCACCAGCTGGGAGCAGGGAGATGTGGAGCCAGCTGGGAACTCAGTGTTGTTAAGTCTAAGGAGGCAAGGGGAACCCATGCCTCCAGAGCTGTATTGGGGGGCAGGCTGTGGGCTTAGCTCCCTCCCTGCTTCCCTCCCATGGGGCTGCTGTAGCCCTGCAGGCAAGACCCAGCATGGCTGGGAACAGCGGGGCTGCACCAGGATGTCCTTGCACTCCCATCATGCCTCCTGCACCTGCTGCCGCTCTGAGTGACAGAGCCCTGCGCCGCTTCCTTCAGTGCAGCCTCACATGCAGGAGGTGCATTGCTGGGGCAGCGTTGAGTGAGCAGCCATTAGGAGATTCCTGCATGGCTCCTCTGTCCCCAGCCACACCGGCTCACAGGCAGGGGGGCA
>NW_005842817.1:134497-135107 GCF_000455745.1 Alligator sinensis | reverse complement strand
AGTGTCATTGGTGCCCACATGAATAAGGAGCATGGGATAGTGGTCTGTGGGTTTAAGGATCTTTGGGATCCTCTCCGTAATGTCCCGGATGCAGGCCCCTGGGAAGCAGCAGACTTGCCGGGCGGGGCGGCAGATTGGCCCCTCAGTCCCCCTCAGGAGGGAGTCTCCCACAACAAACACCTTACGTTTTGTCTTGGGGAGAGCAGGGGCGGGAGCTGCAGTTGGGACCATGTTGCCTGTGGGGGCCGGCAACTCAGCAGGCTCTGCTGGGGCAGCAAGAGGTGCGTACCTGTTGCTTAGTTCTGGTCGGGTAGGGGCCTTGGTGTGGCGGGCCTTAGGGCCCTTGCCCACCGTGGTCCATGCCCCTGGCTGGACACAGCAGGTATGTGTTTTTCTGACTCCGCCCCCTGTCCCTGGGCTGTGCCCTCCAGTCTGACCTGGCCCCTGAAGGCTCCCACCAGATGGGCAAGCCCAGGGCCATAGGCAGCAGAAGAGGGGGCTAATGGGGCTCATCCCCCTGCAAACACAGGGCAGCAGGTAGGGCTGTAGGGCAGCCTGGCCGCAGGCTGCTGGCGTGGGGGGGGGGGGGGGGGGGGGGCAACTTGGAAAC